>NW_026282028.1:35000-64818 GCF_023373465.1 Oncorhynchus keta
AGAGATAGGACACGACTGGCCTCTAGTCACGGTACAGAGATAGGACACGAATGGCCTCTAGTCAGGGAACAGAGATAGGACACAACTGGCCTCTAGTCAGGTTACAGAGATAGGACACGACTGGCCTCTAGTCAGGGTACAGAGATAGGAGACGACTGGCCTCTAGTCAGGGTACAGAGATAGGACACGACTGGCCTCTAGTCAGGGTACAGAGATAGGACACGAATGGCCTCTAGTCAGGGTACAGAGATAGGACACGACTGGCCTCTAGTCAGGGTACAGAGATAGGAGATGACTGGCCTCTAGTCAGGGTACAGAGATAGAACACGACTGGCCTCTAGTCAGGGTACAGAGATAGGACACGACTGGCCTCTAGTCAGGGAACAGAGATAGGACACAACTGGCCTCTAGTCAGGTTACAGAGATAGGACACGACTGGCCTCTAGTCAGGGTACAGAGACAGGACACGACTGGCCTCTAGTCAGGGTACAGAGATAGGACACGACTGGCCTCTAGTCAGCGTACAGAGATAGGAGACGACTGACCTCTAGTCAGGGTACAGAGATAGGAGACGACTGACATCTAGTCAGGGTACAGAGATAGGACACGACTGGCCTCTAGTCAGCGTACAGAGATAGGAGACGACTGACCTCTAGTCAGGGTACAGAGATAGGAGACGACTGACATCTAGTCAGGGTACAGAGATAGGAGACGACTGACCTCTAGTCAGGGTACAGAGATAGGACACGACCACGACCCGTCTCAATTCTCCTCACCTCTGTATGCAGAAACAGGACTAGCTCATTCCAAGTCCCCTGACCTCTGTATGTAGAAACAGGACTAGCTCATTCCAAGTCCCCTGACCTCTGTATGTAGAAACAGGACTAGCTCATTCCAAGTCCCCTGACCTCTCTATGTAGAAACAGGACTAGCTCATTCCAAGTCCCTGACCTCTGTATGTAGAAACAGGACTAGCTCATTCCAAGTCCCCTGACCTCTGTATGTAGAAACAGGACTAGCTCATTCCAAGTCCCCTGACCTCTCTATGTAGAAACAGGACTAGCTCATTCCAAGTCCCCTGACCTCTGTATGTAGAAACAGGACTAGCTCATTCCAAGTCCCCTGACCTCTGTATGTAGAAACAGGACTAGCTCATTCCAAGTCCCCTGACCTCTCTATGTAGAAACAGGACTAGCTCATTCCAATTCCCCTGACCTCTGTACGTAGAAACAGGACTAGCTCATTCCAATTCTCCTGACCTCTGTATGTAGAAACAGGACTAGCTCATTCCAATTCCCTGACCTCTGTACGTAGAAACAGGACTAGCTCATTCCAATTCTCCTGACCTCTGTATGTAGCAAACAGGACTAGCTCATTCCAATTCTCCTGACCTCTGTATGTAGAAACAGGACTAGCTCATTCCAATTCCCCTGACCTCTGTACGTAGAAACAGGACTAGCTCATTCCAATTCTCCTGACATCTGTATGTAGCAAACAGGACTAGCTCATTCCAATTCTCCTGACCTCTGTATGTAGAAACAGGACTTGCTCAGGCAGTATAATCATGGCAGGGTGTATATGTGGCACAGTACTGTGTTGACAGAGGGTCCTCTTGCCACTCCTCTGTCAGCATCGCAACACTCTTGACTATGAGTCTGTCTCTATGGAGCACCAGTATTAACACTGAACAACAACTCACAACACTCTGGAGAATAGATACTGTATATCTATGCATAACATACACTGAGACACATTCACTTGGCCCTCCTATGTTGAACATAATAAATGGCTCTCTATCCACCGGATGTGTACCAAACTCACTAAAAGTGGCAGTAATAAAGCTCTCTTGAAAAAGCCAAACCTTGACCCAGAAAATATAAAAAACTATCGGCCTATATCGAATCTTCCATTCCTCTCAAAAATTGTAGAAAAGGCTGTTGCGCAGCAACTCACTGCCTTCCTGAAGACAAACAATGTATACAAAATGCTTCAGTCTGGTTTTAGACCCCATCATAGCACTGAGACAGCACTTGTGAAGGTGGTAAATTACATTTTAATGGCATCGGACCGAGGCTCTGCATCTGTCCTCGTGCTCCTAGACCTTAATGCTGCTTTTGATACCATCGATCACCACATTCTTTTGGAGAGATTGGAAACCCAAATTGGTCTACACGGACAAGTTCTGGCCTGGTTTAGATCTTATCTGTCGGAAAGATATCAGTTTGTCTCTGTGAATGGTTTGTCCTCTGACAAGTCAACTGTAAATTTCGGTGTTCCTCAAGGTTCCGTTTTAGGACCACTATTGTTTTCACTATATATTTTACCTCTTGGGGATGTTATTCGAAAACATAAATGTTAACTTTCACTGCTATGCGGATGACACACAGCTGTACATTTCAATGAAACATGGTGAAGCCCCAAAATTGCCCTTGCTAGAAGCATGTGTTTCAGACATAAGGAAGTGGATGGAAACTTTCTACTTTTAAACTCGGACAAAACAGAGATGCTTGTTCTAGGTCCCAAGAAACAAAGAGATCTTCTGTTGAATCTGACAATTATAATCTTAATGGTTGTACAGTCGTCTCAAATAATACTGTGAAGGACCTCGGCGTTACTCTGGACCCTGATCTCTCTTTTGAAGAACATATCAAGACCATTTCAAGGACAGCTTTTTCCATATACGTAACATTGCAAAAATCAGAAACTTTCTGTCCAAAAATGATGCAGAAAAATTAATCCATGCTTTTGTCACTTCTAGGTTAGACTACTGCAATGCTCTACTTTCCAGCTACCCGGATAAAGCACTAAATAAACTTCAGTTAGTGCTAAATACGGCTGCTAGAATCCTGACTAGAACCCAAAAATGTGATCATATTACTCCAGTGCTAGCCTCTCTACACTGGCTTCCTGTCAAAGCAAGGGCTGATTTCAAGGTTTTACTGCTAACCTACAAAGCATTACATGGGCTTGCTCCTACCTATCTCTCTGATTTGGTCCTGCCGTACATACCTACACGTACGCTACGGTCACAAGACGCAGGCCTCCTAATTGTCCCTAGAATTTCTAAGCAAACAGCTGGAGGCAGGGCTTTCTCCTATAGAGCTCCATTTTTATGGAACGGTCTGCCTACCCATGTCAGAGACGCAAACTCGGTCTCAACCTTTAAGTCTTTACTGAAGACTCATCTCTTCAGTGGGTCATATGATTGAGTGTAGTCTGGCCCAGGAGTGGGAAGATGAACGGAAAGGCTCTGGAGCAACGAACCGCCCTTGCTGTCTCTGCCTGGCCGGTTCCGTCTTTCCACTGGGATTCTCTGCCTCTAACCCTATTACAGGGGCTGAGTCACTGGCTTACTGGGGCTCTCTCATGCCGTCCCTGGAAGGGGGTGCGTCACCTGAGTGGGTTGATTCACTGATGTGGTCATCCTGTCTGGGTTGGCGCCCCCCTTGGGTTGTGCCATGGCGGAGATCTTTGTGGGCTATACTCAGCCTTGTCTCAGGATGGTAAGTTGGTGGTTGAAGATATCCCTCTAGTGGTGTGGGGGCTGTGCTTTGGCAAAGTGGGTGGGGTTATATCCTTCCTGTTTGGCCCTGTCCGGGGTGTCCTCGGATGGGGCCACAGTGTCTCCTGACCCCTCCTTTCTCAGCCTCCAGTATTTATGCTGCAGTAGTTTATGTGTCGGGGGCTGGGGTCAGTTTGTTATATCTGGAGTACTTCTCCTGTCCTATTCAGTGTCCTGTGTGAATCTAAGTGTGCGTTCTCTAATTCTCTCCTTCTCTCTTTCTTTCTCTCTCTCGGAGGACCTGAGCACTAGGACCATGCCCCAGGACTACCTGACATGATGACACCTTGCTGTCCCCAGTCCACCTGGCCGTGCTGCTGCTCCAGTTTCAACTGACCTGAGCCCTTGGACCATGCCCCAGGACTACCTGACATGATGACTCCTTGCTGTCCCCAGTCCACCTGACCGTGCTGCTGCTCCAGTTTCAACTGTTCTGCCCTATTATTATTCGACCATGCTGGTCATCTATGAACATTTGAACATCTTGGCCATGTTCTGTTATAATCTCCACCGGCACAGCCAGAAGAGGACTGGCCACCCCACATAGCCTGGTTCCTCTCTAGGTTTCTACCTAGGTTTTGGCCTTTCTAGGGAGTTTTTCCTAGCCACCGTGCTTCTACACCTGCATTGCTTGCTGTTTGGGGTTTTAGGCTGGGTTTCTGTACAGCACTTTGAGATATCAGCTGATGTACGAAGGGCTATATAAATACATTTGATTTGATTTGATTCAGTCTGTGGTAGAACAGTGTGAAAACAACAGTGGCCAATAGTGGGGGGTTTTGACTGATGAGTAACTTCTGGAAATCATCTTCCAATATGAGGTCACAGTATTGTCACGACCCGCTCTGCCACACACTGATAACTGGAGTCACAGGGGACAGGTCCAGACATTACTCACAGCACAGTGTCCTGGACATCCGACAATGCTGCTTTTAAAGGCGTTTTCCCCTGACATACTCAAAGATCGCATTCATGGTAAACGCTGCCCACGTTGGCTGAATCTGAAAACACCTTTGAATGTAAAGCGTGCTGTAACGCAGATCGGATTGAATCCTGGCCCAAGGCTCTCCTCTCTCCAGCCATCTACTCCTTAATACCTAAACCCAGCATGGAACCAATGAAAAACCGAGGGATAGTATGTCCTCACAATCTTACTGGAGGTATTCTGTTTTGAGACCAGCTCTGGTCATCAACCCCCCCGAGTAGAGAGAGACAGGCTGGTACCCCCAACCACCCATGGAGGGACTGTCCTCTCACACACTGACAATTGTCTGAGTGTCTGACCACACACACACACACACACAGGCACAAACACACACACACACACACACAGTGTTCTCTACCTTGTCTGTATCTCTGAGTGAGTGTGGGACTGTGAATGGGGTCTTTTCAGACGCTGTAGGTCAGCCCGTACACAGGGTTCTCTTTGTAATCCTGTACAACGGAGGCTGCTGAGGGCAGGACGGCTCATCATAATGTCTGGAACGGAGGAAATGGAATGCCAGGAAACCATATGTTTGATGTATTTGATACCATTCTACTGATTCCGCTCCAGCCAATACCACAAGCCCTTCCTCCCCAATTAAGATGCCACCAACCTCCTGTGATCATGTCTTCTGTTTCTTCTCAGTATGACATCACTGTCTTCTGTTCTTCTCCGTATGACATCACTGTCTTCTGTTCTTCTCAGTATGACATCACTGTCTTCTGTTCTTCTCAGTATGACATCACTGTCTTCTGTTCTGTTCTTCTCAGTATGACATCACTGTCTTCTGTTCTTCTCAGTATGACATCACTGTCTTCTGTTCTTCTCAGTATGACATCACTGTCTTCTGTTCTTCTCAGTATGACATCACTGTCTTCTGTTCTTCTCAGTATGACGTCACTGTCTTCTGTTCTTCTCAGTATGACAGCACTGTCTTCTGTTCTTCTCAGTATGACATCACTGTCTTCTGTTCTTCTCAGTATGACGTCACTGTCTTCTGTTCTTCTCAGTATGACATCACTGTCTTCTGTTCTTCTCAGTATGACGTCACTGTCTTCTGTTCTTCTCAGTATGACAGCACTGTCTTCTGTTCTTCTCAGTATGACATCACTGTCTTCTGTTCTTCTCAGTATGACATCACTGTCTTCTGTTCTTCTCAGTATGACATCACTGTCTTCTGTTCTTCTCAGTATGACATCACTGTCTTCTGTTCTTCTCAGTATGACATCACTGTCTTCTGTTCTTCTCAGTATGACATCACTGTCTTCTGTTTCTTCTCAGTATGACATCACTGTATGTGTGTGTGAGATTGAGTGCAAACTTGTGTGCATGCACTTATGCATATGCATGAAAGAGCATCTTGACTGGCTGCATCACTGCCTGGTATTGCAATAGCACCGCCCTCAATCGCATGGCGCTACAGACGGTGGTGCGGAAAGCCCAGGACATCACTGGGGCACGAGGTTCGTGCCATCCAGGACATCTACAACTGGTGTGGTAGGAAGGCACGGAAAATCGTTAAAGACTCTAACCACCCAAGCCATCGACTATTCGCTCTGCTTCCGCACAGCAAGAGGTACCGGTGCATCAAGTCTGACACCAACAGGAGCTTGAACAGCTTCTATCCCCTACACACTGACAGGACTCTACACACTGACAGGACTCTACACACTGACAGGACTCTACACACTGACAGGACTCTACACACTGACAGGACTCTACACACTGACAGGACTCTACACACTGACAGGACTCTACACACTGACAGGACTCTACAAACTGACAGGACTCTACACACTGACAGGACTCTACACACTGACAGGACTCTACACACTGACAGGACTCTACACACTGACAGGACTCTACAAACTGACAGGACTCTACAAACTGACAGGACTCTACACACTGACAGGACTCTACACACTGACAGGACTCTACAAACTGACAGGACTCTACACACTGACAGGACCCTACACACTGACAGGACTCTACACACTGACAGGACCCTACACACTGACAGGACTCTACACACTGACAGGACTCTGACAGGACACACTGACAGGACTCTACACACTGACAGGACCCTACACACTGACAGGACTCTACACACTGACAGGACTCTACAAACTGACAGGACTCTACACACTGACAGGACTCTACAAACTGACAGGACTACACACTGACAGGACCCTACACACTGACAGGACTCTACACACTGACAGGACACTACACACTGACAGGACTCTACACACTGACAGGACTCTACAAACTGACAGGACTACACACTGACAGGACCCTACACACTGACAGGACTCTACACACTGACAGGACACTACACACTGACAGGACTCTACACACTGACAGGACTCTACACACTGACAGGACTCTACACACTGACAGGACTCTACAAACTGACAGGACTACACACTGACAGGACCCTACACACTGACAGGACACTACACACTGACAGGACTCTACACACTGACAGGACTCTACACACTGACAGGACCCTACACACTGACAGGACCCTACACACTGACAGGACTCTACACACTGACAGGACTCTACACACTGACAGGACTCTACACACTGACAGGACCCTACACACTGACAGGACTCTACACACTGACAGGACTCTACACACTGACAGGACTCTACACACTGACAGGACCCTACACACTGACAGGACTCTACACACTGACAGGACTCTACACACTAACAGGACTCTACACACTAACAGGACTCTACACACTGACTGATTGTCCATTTGGAAGACCCATTTGTGACCAAGCTTTAACTTCCTGACTGATGTCTTGAGATGTTGCTTCAACATATCCACATAATTGTCCTCCTCCGTGATGCCATCCATTTTGTGAAGTGCACCAGTCCCTCCTGCAGCAAAGCACCCCCACAACATGATGCTGCCACCCCCATGCTTCATGGTTGGGATGGTGTTCTTCGGCTTGCAAGCCTCCCCCGTTTTCCTCCAAACATAACAATGGTCATTCGGGCCAAACAGTTCTATTTTTGTTTCATCAGACAAGATGACATTTCTCCAAAAAGTTGCAAACCGTAGTCTGGCTTTTTTTATGATGGTTTTGGATCAGTGGCTTCTTCCTTGCTGAGCGGCCTTTCAGGTTATGTCGATATAGAACTTGTTTTACTGTGGATATAGATACTTTTGTACCTGTTTCCTCCGGCATCTTCAGAAGGTCCATCCTGTTGTTCTGGGATTGATTTGCACTTTTTGAACCAAAGTACGTTCGTTACTAGGAGGACAGAACGCATCTCCTTCCTGAGCGGAATGACGGCTGGGTGGTCCCATGGTGTTTATACTTGCGTACTATTGCTTATACAGATGAACCTGGTACCTTCAGGCGTTTAGAAATTGCTCCCAAGGATGAACCAGACTTGTGGAGGTCTACCATTTATTTTTCTGAGGTCTGATATCTTTTGATTTTCCTGGTACAGAGAGGCATAGGCAAGATACAGTAGATGGTATTGAGTACAGTATATACATATGAGATGAGTATGTAAACAAAGTGGCATAGTTAAAGTGGCTGGAGTTGAGTCAGTGTGTTGGCAGCAGCCACTCAATGTTAGTGGTGGCTGTTTAACAGTCTGATGGCCTTGAGATAGAAGCTGTTTTTCAGTCTCTCGGTCCCAGCTTTGATGCACCTGTACTGACCTCGCCTTCTGGATGATAGCGGGGTGAACAGGCAGTGGCTCGGGTGGTTGTTGTCCTTGATGATCTTTATGGCCTTCCTGTGACATCGGGTGGTGTAGGTGTCCTGGAGGGCAGGTAGTTGCCCCGGTGATGCGTTGTGCAGACCTCACTACCCTCTGGAGAGCCTTACGGTTGTGGGCGGAGCAGTTGCCGTACCAGGCGGTGATACAGCCCGCCAGGATGCTCTCGATTGTGCATCTGTAGAAGTTTGTGAGTGCTTTTGGTGACAAGCCGAATTTCTTCAGCCTCCTGAGGTTGAAGAGACGCTGCTGCTCCTTCTTCACGATGCTGTCTGTGTGGGTGGACCAAGTCAGTTTGTCTGTGATGTGTACGCCGAGGAACTTAAAACTTACTATCCTCTCCACTACTGTTCCATCGATGTGGATAGGGGGGTGTTCACTCTGCTGTTTCCTGAAGTCCACAATCATCTCCTTAGTTTTGTTGACGTTGACTGTGAGGTTGTCGACCTGGAATGCGAAGACCGACAACCGCCGAAACAGCTATTCTATAAAGACATTTCTGAATGGGACTCTGAAGTATCCATTCTTAACACAAAAGACTCAGGGACGCAAAGAGAAGTTCAGATAAACTTTCCAACAGAAAGACGGGTGATGACACACTGAGCGTAAATATATATATTAATTGCAATTATTCCCGAATGTGTGAGCGTTCATGTGCAAAGGATTAGTATTTCTATCAATATAATTATCAACTGTGTAGAGTCTTCTGTCTTTCACGCCCTTCTCAGTCCCTTTTGTCTACCAAGCCGTCATACCGGTTTATATTGTCTTGGGAGATTTCAGTGGTTTGAGGACTGTTCAGCTCTTTAAATGAAATATCTTCCTTCTCCAATAGCCATGGTTCAGTAGCAGTCATCCAGGCCTGCCATGGTTCAGTAGCAGTCATCCAGGCCTGCCATGGTTCAGTAGCAGTCATCCAGGCCTGCCATGGTTCAGTAGCAGTCATCCAGGCCTGCCATGGTTCAGTCATCCAGGCCTGCCATGGTTCAGTAACAGTCATCCAGGCCTGCCATGGTTCAGTAGCAGTCATCCAGGCCTGCCATGGTTCAGTAGCAGTCATCCAGGCCTGCCATGGTTCAGTCATCCAGGCCTGCCATGGTTCAGTAACAGTCATCCAGGCCTGCCATGGTTCAGTAACAGTCATCCAGGCCTGCCATGGTTCAGTCATCCAGGCCTGCCATGGTTCAGTCATCCAGGCCTGCCATGGTTCAGTAACAGTCATCCAGGCCTGCCATGGTTCAGTAACAGTCATCCAGGCCTGCCATGGTTCAGTAGCAGTCATCCAGGCCTGCCATGGTTCAGTAACAGTCATCCAGGCCTGCCATGGTTCAGTCATCCAGGCCAAGAGGCAATGAAAAGTAACTGAGAAGGACTCCCTTTGGCACTAATTTCAAAACCTTGTGGTCATTTTTCAAAACTCAAGACACAAACCTCAAAACGTTCATCACTTGTAACACAGGCTGTCCAATGTTCAAAACATTGCATTGTGCATTCATGTCTTTAAAGAAACCTTGCACTTGCAGAATCATTGGTTCAAATAACTAATTTATCATGAAATACCATCGGACCATTCATTTAGATCACCCACACACAAGATACCGATAGTTTCACTGTGTAGTTGTTCGTACAATCATTAAATGTTGTAGTACAAAATATGTGTTTCATTATGGTACTACACGTAAATACATCACTGTAAAAGGACTAGTAGAGAGAATACTACAGACACAGTGGAATCATTGAACAAAATCTGTATCTGTATTAAAAAATGTATTGATGAAATACAATAAAATTACTCATAAGTTTCTTTGAATCAAAGCAAAAATAATTAGCAACAACAACAACAATACTGTACTTCTATATTCTATATTCTATATTCTGTATTCTATATTCTATATTCTATATTCTGTATTCTATATTCTATATTCTGTATTCTATATTCTGTATTCTATATTCTGTATTCTGTATTCTGTATTCTATATTCTATATTCTGTATTCTATATTCTATATTCTGTATTCTGTATTCTGTATTCTATATTCTATATTCTGTATTCTATATTCTATATTCTGTATTCTATATTCTATATTATATATTCTGTATTCTATATTCTATATTCTATATTCTGTATTCTATATTCTATATTCTGTATTCTGTATTCTATATTCTATATTCTGTATTCTATATTCTATATTCTGTATTCTGTATTCTATATTCTATATTCTATATTCTATATTCTATATTCTATATTCTGTATTCTATATTCTATATTCTGTATTCTGTATTCTATATTCTATATTCTATATTCTGTATTCTATATTCTATATTCTGTATTCTATATTCTATATTCTGTATTCTATATTCTATATTCTGTATTCTATATTCTGTATTCTATATTCTATATTCTATATTCTGTATTCTATATTCTATATTCCCATCAACTCTGTCTTGTTGATTTGACCACAGGTTCTCATCCACATCACAATGGATGTTTTCATTGGCCAAACATCTTGGGAAGAATCTTCGGGCCAAACCTGATCGAATCCAAACCTGACACTGGTCCGCCGTGATGTCATTGGATGCATCATCCATAGCCTGGAGACGGATGGCTTGTTCGTGAGGGTGCCTATCATATACCTTCCACTTCCATGTGGAGAAACATTCCTCAATCGGGTTAAGGGAAGGAGAGTATGGGGTTATGTACAGGGTGGTAAATTGTGGATGGGCCTGAAACCACGCTTGCACCATTTGAGCATGGTGGAACCTGACATTATCCCACACAATGACATAGGTCACACCATCACCTCTACAGACCTGATTTAGCTCATCAAGGAAGGTTACATTCGAACAGCGAATCATGTGGCTGCCTGCAACTCAATATATAGAGTATATAGAGTAGAGAGATTTAGTTGTTGTTCGACCTAACATTAGAACAGGCAAGATGCGTAATCTAAGCAACTTTGACCGTGGTATGATTGTTGATGCCACACATGGTGATTCCATCATCTCAGAAACAGCTGCCCTCCTGGGATTTTTACTCACTACAGTCTCTAGAGTTTACAGAGAATGGTGCGATAAACAAAACACGTTCAGTGAGCCGCAGTTCTGTGGGCAAAACAACCTTGTTAATGAGAGAGGTCAGAGGAGAATGTCCAGACTTATTCAAGCTAACAGAAAGGCTACAAACGCTCAAATAACAGCTGTTTAAAACAGTGGTGTGCAGAAGGGCATCTCTTAACGTACAACACCGTGAATAATTCAGGCTGTTGTGGAGGCAACACACACACACACACACACACACAAACTGAAAGTCCTGTATCTGCATGGCCTCCAGGGTCAACAGAACAGTGCTGAGTAAACAACCTAGTGATGTTTTTTTGGAGTGTGTGTGTGTGTGTGTGTGTGTGTGTGTGTGTGTGTGTGTGTGTGTGTGTGTGTGTGTGTGTGTGTGTGTGCGTGTGTGTGCGTGTGTGTGTGTGTGTTGCTGAAGCCCTAGCTAAGGCTGCCTGCTAAACAGTACAGAACAGAACAGGCAGGGAAAAATTCAGAATATCCAGGCACAACACTGAGCCTGGGGAAGGACACACGTCAGATACCTGGGCTTAAACATACTGTACAGACACACACACACACACACACACACACACACACACACACACACACACACACACACACACACACACACACACACACACACACACACACACACACACACACACACACACACACACACACACACACACACACGCGCGACATGTCAAGTAGAAACATCAACTGTCCTCTCTCCCCTTGAACACAGGGAAAATCAAAATGGCTGCTCTGGAGAAACAGAAACATTGCATTAGCTTTTGCTCACCACCACAGTTAGCTTTGAAATACTGTTCCCTGTGTAACTGGGTTACAGTACGTGGGCTGCAGGGAGGCGGTTAGCCGAACAATGCCTGACGATCAGTCAACCCAGGCTGCTACACTGATTACTGGGATAACCCTAACCCAATCAAAGTCTGCCAAGGAGACATGTTTGACTACTTCCCTTTGGATGTTCTGGACGACACGTGGAAGGACAGAGGATACAGGAGAAGGGGAGGAGAGGAGAGGAGAGGAGAGGGAGGAGGAGAGGAGAGGAGAGGAGAGGAGAGGAGAAGAGGAGAGGAGAGGAGAGGAGAGAGGAGAGGAGAGGAGAGGAGAGGAGAGGAAGGGAGGGAGGGAGGGAGGGAGGGAGGGAGGGGAGAGGAGAGGAGAGGAGAGGAGAGAGGGAGAGGAGAGGAGAGGGAGAGGGGAGGAGAGGAGAGGAGGAGAGGAGAGGAGAGGAGAGGAGAGGAGAGGAGAGGAGAGGAGAGGAGAAGGGGGGAGGAGAGGAGAGGAGAGGAGAGGGAGGAGAGGAGAGGAGAGGAGAGGAGAGGAGAGGAGAAAGGGAAGAGAGGGGAGAAGGAGAGGGAGAGGAGAGGAGAGGAGAGGAGAGGAGAGGAGAGGAGAGGAGAGGAGAGGAGAGGAAGAGAGAATGTGAGGAGAGTAGGAGAGGAGAGAATGGGAGGAGATGGGAGGAGAGGAGAGAGGAGATGAGAGAGGAGAGGAGAGGAGAGGAGAGGAGAGGAGAGGAGAGGAGAGGAGAGGAGAGGAGAGGAGAAAGGGAAGAGAGGGGAGAAGGGGAGAAAGGGAGGAGAGGAGGAGAGAAGGAGAGAAGGGGTGGGAGGAGAGAAGGGGAGAAAGGGAGGAGAGGTGTCTGGTTACCCGTGGGGTTGTGGTGGGGTAGTTATGACACTGTACGATCGAGGGGGAATAAAACAAGTAGCAATGGACTTTCACTTGCATGTTTAGACCAGGTCTTTAGGCTGACATGGTGATGCTGATGGTTACGTCAGCCTCATGGCTCTAACGAAGGCTCAGGCTGGCTCAATTGGAGCCCTAACGAGCCCAGTGGCATGAAGGCAAATGCTAACTAAATGGTTCACAACGCAGAGAGGCTGCCATTTTGAGACCTGTGTCAGTCTTCCATGTAAGGGTTAAACTACAAGAATGCCTGCAGTTCCTTATGTATCCTACAGCAAGCAGGAAACACAAGTCTGACCAGTTTCCCAGGCCCTGACGATGAAAAACATCCCCACAGGGGATGGTTTTCTTGGGGTGATGAGAGGTGTACCTTCTTCAATATTTTTGGGGCATCTCCCACATGCCTTTTGGTGAACAGCAAACGTGTTTGCATATTTTTTTATTTAAGCAATGGCTTTTTTCTGGCCACTCATTCTTAAAGCCCAGCTCTGTGGAGTAAAGTCGTCCTATGGACAGATACTCCAATCTATGCTGTGGAGCTTTGCAGCTCCTTCAGGGTTATCTTTGGTCTCTTTGTTGCCTCTCTGATTTATGCCCTCCTCGCCTGGTCCGTGAGTTTTGGTGGGCGGCTTGTTGTGGTGTCATATTCTTTCCATTTTTTAATAATGTTTCGGATATTTTTTTAGAACCCAACCCTGATCTGTACTTCTCCACAACTTTGTCCCTGTTTGGAGAGCTCCTTTGTCTTCATGGTGCCGCTTGCTTAATGGTGTATATATACTGAGATCATGTGACAGAACATGTGACACTTAGATTGCCGACAGGTGGATTTATTTAATAACTAATTATGGGACATCTGAAGGTATTTGGCTGCACCAGATCTTAGTTAGGGTCTTCATAGTGAAGGGGTGAATACATATGTACACACCACTTTCCTGTAGTTTTTATTCAAATTTGACTTAATTAAACAAGTTATATTTTTAATTTCACTTCTGCAATTTGGACTATTTTGTGTACGTCCATTACATGAAATCCAAATAAAAATCAATTTAAATTACAGGTTGTAAAGCAAAAAAATAGGAAAAACACCAAAGGGGATTAATACTTTTGCAAGGAGCTGTATGTACCATGATTTCTCCCTCCCCTGCTTCCCTCCTCCCTCTTTCCCTCCTTCCCTCCTCCCTCTTTCCCTCCTCCCTCTTTCCCTCCTTCCCTCCTCCCTCTTTCCCTCCTCCCTCTTTCCCTCCTCCCTCTTTCCCTCCTACCTCTTTCCCTCCTCCCTCTTTCCCTCTTTCCCTCCTCCCTCTTTCCCTCTTTCCCTCCTCACTCTTTCCCTCCTTCACCCCTCCCTCTTTCCCTCCTCCCTCGTTCACTCCTTCCCTCCTCCCCTCTTTCTCTCCTTCCCTCTTCCCTCTTTCTCTCCTTCCCTCGTCTCTCTTTCTCTCCATCCATCCTCCCTCCTTCCCTCCTCCTTCTTTCACTCCTTCCCTCTTCCCTCCTTATCTACTCCATTTTTCTCTCCTTCCCTCCTCCTTTCCTTCCCTCCTCCCTCCTCCCTCTTTCTCTCTTTCCTCATTCCCTCCTACCCTCCTTCCCTCCTGTCTCTTTCTCTCCTTCCCTCCTTCCCTCTTCCCCTCCTCCCCTCCTTCTATCCTCTCCTTCCCTGCTCCCTCCTTCCCTCCTCCCTTCTCCCTCTTTCTCTCTTCCCTCATTCACTCCTACCCTCATTCCCTCCTGTCTCTTCCCCTCCTCCCCTACTTCTATCCTCCCTCTTCCTCTCCTCCCCTCCTCCCTCCTTCCCTCCTCCCTTCTCCCTCTTTCTCTCCATTTCTTTTCTCTTTATTTTATCTGTCTCATTATATCATTACATTGGTTCGGCCTCTGGACTTTGTCGTTGTCTGGATGATTATTTAGATGCTGGGCGTCTGTTACACTTCATTTCCTGTTGTCATTATGCATCCCCGTGGCGAATGTGTCCTCCTCCGGTGTTCTCTGGTGCTCAGAAGAACAGATAGTAACACTGTGATAAAGATAACACAGTGGGTGTATACTAACAGGAGTTGATGTCTGGTATTTTTATTCATGTTGGTTAAAGTCACACTGTGACGGTGATATCATGTTTTGTATGTCTCTGGGCTGTGGCCTTCGAAATACTCTTCATCTGTTTTTTTTTTGGGGGGTCATATTCTTGCAGCTGTGCGTTGTTTACAGAGAAGTTTTAGTCATCGTTAAAAATACAAATAAATGTGGCCTCCCGAGTGAACAAAAAAATATTTAATTACCGTAACATGGACCATTAAATAGCAAAATGGGATAAATGGAAGATTACAACAATGTGTCTCGAAGGACCGTTGAAATTAGTAATACACCACTGAGGAAAAGCAGACACATGTCGCTATGCTCTGCCAAGTCCAATGACAATGTAACAACAAAACAAGCTAAATTTAGATGCTACATTCTGGATTAGCATTAGCCATTAGCATTAGCCGTTAACATTAGCAATGAGCATTAACCATTTGCATTAGCCATTAGCATTAGCCGTTAACATTAGCAATGAGCATTAACCATTTGCATTAGCTATTAGCATTAGCCGTTAACATTAGCAATGAGCATCAACCATTTACATTAGCCATTAGCATTAGCCGTTAACATTAACCATTTGCATTAACCATTAGCATTACCCATTAGCATTAGCCATGGTTAGGTATTCCAAACACCTGACCACAGGCTGTGACTGTATGACTGTACATGACGTCACACTGATAGGGCTCCATGTATACGGAGGCTTGTTACATAATCACTGCTCCTCACCGGAGAAAACAGCTCAATATATATATAAATACAGACACAAACAAACACACACACAAACACACAAACAAACACACACACACACACAAAAACAGACACAAACACAAACACACACACACACCTAAACCATAAATCCAGATAACATCCCTTTGTCACTATTCCTTCTGTTCTCCAACATTCTCAAATCAAATAAAATATTGTTACATACAATATATATGTAGCAGATGTTATTGCGGGTGTAGAGAAATGCTTGTGTTCCTAGCTCCAATAGTGCAGTAATATCTAACAATACACGCAAATCTAAAAGTAAAAGAATGGAATTAAGAAATATATAAATATTAGGACGAGCAATGTCAGAGTGGCATTGACAAAAATACAGTAGAATAGAATACAGTATATACATATGAGATGAGTAAATCAGTAAACATTATTAAAGTGACTAGTGATTAGATGTCTATGTCTATAGGGCAGCAGCCTCTAAGGTGCAGAGTTGTGTAACCGGGTGGTAGCCAGCTAGTGATGGCTAATTAACAGTTTGACAGTCTGATGGCCTTGAGATAGAAGCTGTTTTTCAGTCTCTCGGTCCCAGCTTTGAGGCACCTGTACTGACCTCGCCTTCTGGATGATAGCGGTGTGAACAGGCAGTGGCTCGGGTGGCTGATGTCCTTGATGATCTTTTTGGCTTTTTTAGTGACATCGGGTGCTTTAGGTGTCCTGGAGGGCAGGCAGTGTGCGTTTGCCTCTGGAGAGCCCTGCGGTTGCGTGCGGTACAGTTGCCGTACCAGGCGGTGATACAGCCCGACAGGATGCTCTCAATTGTACATCTGTAAAAGTTTGTGAGTGTTTTAGGTGCCAAGCTGAATTTCTTCAGCCTCCTGAGTTTGAAGAGGTGTTGTTGCACCTTCTTCACCACACTGTCTGTGTGGGTGGACCAATTCAGTTTGTCCTTGATGTGTACGCCGAGGAACTTAAAACTTTCTACGCTCTTCACTACTGTTCCGTCGATGTGGATAGGGGGGTGTTCACTCTGAATTTCTTCAGCCTCCTGAGTTTGAAGAGGCGTTGTTGCACCTTCTTCACAACGCTGTCTGTGTGGGAGGACCCTTTCAGATCGGCAGTGATGATGCGTACGCCGAGGAACTAGAAGCTTTCCACCTTCTCTGACTGCATCTTTCCATATTCCTATCTTTTCTTTTTTTTTTTTTACCTTTATTTAACCAGGCAAGTCAGTTAAGAACATATTCTTATTTTCAATGACGGCCTGGGAACAGTGGGTTAACTGCCTGTTCAGGGGCAGAACGACAGATTTGTACCTTGTCAGCTCGGGGGTTTGAACTCGCAACCTTCCGGTTACTAGTCCAACGCTCTAACCACTAGGCTACGCTGCCGCTACGCTCTCCATCATTCCTTTTCCTTCTTCTGTGTTCTGTTTCAAGCAGCAGTGTGAGTGGTTAGGCTTATGGATGACCTCTCTCTGGCTGTGGATATCAGGAGGAGAAGTGGATAGAAGATCTCTCCACCAGAGGTTTCTATAAGGTTCTGTGATTGGCGTGGTTATCAATAGCTGGAGTCGGTGTTTGAAGTACTACTATTGATTTCTATTGAATGGAGAAAGCAGCGCTCCGTTATATAACGGATCCATCAACTCAGCTGTGAACAGTGGTGCTTCATGGTAACAACCCTTTGAGAGTGCTTTGTGTGTGTGTGTGTGTGTGTGTGTGTGTGTGTGTGTGTGTGTGTGTGTGTGTGTGTGTGTGTGTGTGTGTGTGTGTGTGTGTGTGTGTGTGTGTGTGTGTGTGTGTGTGTGTGTGTGTGTGTGTGTGTGTGTGTGTGTGCGTGTGTGGTTGTGTGTGTGCGTGTGTGTTTGAGACTGAGGTATCTGATCCTGGTGGGATGACATTACGTTACATATCAGATGGTTCTTCTGTGACTGAGAAGCAGCAGGGAAAAAGTGTAAACAGGAAGTAGAGCCCCTGCTCCACACACCCACATCGACTCCATTTCCAGCTCTTACATTTCTTGTCTGTTAAAGGTCCTGTATAAAGTCCTGTTTCGTGTACTGTGTGGACCACAGTAAGAGTAGCTGCTGCTTTTGCCACAGCTAACGAAGATCCTAATAAAATACCAGAACACCAAATGGAGCGATGTGCCTGAGAGTTGAGGAGAGACTGACTGCATCACTTCTTCTTTATATAAGACACATTCATGTGTTGAAAAGTCCCAAATTGTTTGCATAGTCAACTAACACAGGTCTGACACGGACCACAAATCCAGAACAATTTCAAGAAATCCATCTCATATTACTCAAATGAACAGCAAACAGATGAGGCAACACCAACGCCTCTCCCCTGTTTGACCTTTGACCCAGATAGTTTGTGTGTTTGTACTGATATGTCGGCTACGTGTTGAAATGTATGTAGTTCTGTCCTTCAGCTGTTCTTGTCTGTTAAATGTCCTGTATAAAGTCCTGTTTCATGTACTGTGTGGACCACAGTAAGAGTAGCTGCTGTTTTTGCCACAGCTAACGAAGATCCTAATAAAATCCCAAATACTTATTTTCCACCATAATTTGCAAATAAATTCATTAAAAATCCTACAATGTGATTTTCTGGATTTTTTTTTCTCATTTTGTCTGTCATATTTGAAGTGTACCTATGATGAAAATTACAGGCCTCTCTCATCTTTTTAAGTGGGAGAACTTACACAATTGGAGGCTGACTAAATACTTTTTTGCCCCACTGCATGCTCACAGAAGCACACCAGAGGTGGTTGGTGGCACCCTAATTGAGGAGGACGGGCTTATAGTAATGACTGGAATGAAATTAATGGAATTGTATTAAACCCATGGTTTTCCCATCTGTTTGATTTAACTCCAGTCCAACCATTATTATGAGCCATCCTCCCCTCACCAGCCTCCTTTGAAGCACACACACACACACCACTCGCACACACACGCTCGCACACACACATACTTAGCCTCCGTTTCCTCACCCCTGAACACACACTTTGAGCAAGGTCACATGGAAAGCACACACACGTGTCATTGTTATACTACAGCCAATCAGAGCTTAGAGAACAGTGCTTTAACAAGCAGAGACCTTGAACACACACACACACACACACACACACACACACACACACACACACACACACACACACACACACACACACACACACACACACACACACACACACACACACACACACACACCATATCCCCTTCCATGGCTGATAAAATGAACAACACACACACACACGCACCATAATGACCTCACATGCAAAAGACACACGTGTCATTATGCTATGGCCAATCAGAACAATGAGCGCTTTAACAAGCAGAGACCATTAAAACATCTTCAGGATAGGGGGCAGCATTTTCACTTTTGGATAAATAGCGTGCCCAATTTCAACCTCCTGCTACTTATCCCCAGAATATAATATATTAGTAGATATGGATAGAACACACTCTGAAGTTTCGAAAACTGTTTGAATCATGTCTATGAGTATAACAGAACTTATGTAGCAGGCAAAACCCAGAGGACAAACCATTCAGATTTTTATTTTTTTAGGTCACAAGGGACTTGTTTGCAGTTCCTACCGCTTCCACTGGATGTCACCAGTCTTTGGAAATTGGTTGAGGTTTTTCCTTTGTGTAATGAAGGAGTACGGCCATCTTGAATGAATGTCACGTTATGTGTACTGTTTGAGAGTTGCGCAAGACCAGAAAGCAGCATCAGTTTGTTTTCTTCCTGTATTGAACACAGATCATCCCGTCTTCAATTTGATCGATTATTAACGTTTAAAAATACCTAAAGTTGTATTACAAAAGTAGTTTTAAATGTTTTGGCAAAGTTTACAGGTAACATTTGAGACATTTTGTAGTGACGTTGCGCAATTGGAATCTGTGTTTTTCTGGATCAAACGCGCCAAATAAATGGACATTTTGGATGTATATCGACGGAATTAATCGAACAAAAGGACCATTTGTGATGTTTATGGGACATATTGGAGTGCCAACAAAAGAAGCTCGTCAAAGGTAAGGCATGACTTATATTTTATTTCTGCGTTTGTGTAGCGCCTGCAGGGTTGAAATATGCTTTCTCTCTTTGTTTCCTGTTGTGCTATCATCAGATAATAGCATCTTATGCTTTCGCCAAAAAGCGTTTTGAAATCTGACATGTTGGCTGGATTCACAACGAGTGTAGCTTTAATTTGGTATCTTACATGTGTGATTTAATGAAAGTTAGATTTTTATATTAATTTATTTGAATTTGGCGCTCTGCATTTTCCCTGGCGATTGGCCAAGTGGGATGCAAGCGTCCCGCCTATCCCAAGTAAACAGCCAATCACAGGCTCCTACCTCTTCCTTCTGAATCAATGAGGAGGTTGATTCTGAGAAACTGAGAAATCGGCGTTACCATGGCCACCACTGTGAGGGAACGTCTACGGCTCTGACACGCCTTCCGTTATCTCCGTGACGACGGGTCAACGACACAGACCTTACAGACCCTGTGACACTGACCTTTAAGGCCACCCCACTGGTCAATGTTCATTCACCTGCTCACATGCCGACAGTGGTCCTCCCCATTCTCCCTGAAGAGTAGGCCACCCCACTGGTCAATGTTCATTCACCTGCTCACATGCCGACAGTGGTCCTCCCCATTCTCCCTGAAGAGTAGGCCACCCCACTGGTCAATGTTCATTCACCTGCTCACATGTCGACAGTGGTCCTCCCCGTTCTCCCTGAAGAGTAGGCCACCCCACTGGTCAATGTTCATTCACCTGCTCACATGCCGACAGTGGTCCCCCCCGTTCTCCCTGAAGAGTAGGCCACCCCACTGGTCAATGTTCATTCACATGCTCACATGCCGACAGTGGTCCCCCCGTTCTCCCTGAAGAGTAGGCCACCCCACTGGTCAATGTTCATTCACATGCTCACATGCCGACAGTGGTCCTCCCCGTTCTCCCTGAAGAGTAGGCCACCCCACTGGTCAATGTTCATTCACCTGCTCACATGCCGACAGTGGTCCTCCCCATTCTCCCTGAAGAGTAGGCCACCCCACTGGTCAATGTTCATTCACCTGCTCACATGCCGACAGTGGTCCCCCCGTTCTCCCTGAAGAGTAGGCCACCCCACTGGTCAATGTTCATTCACCTGCTCACATGCCGACAGTGGTCCTCCCCGTTCTCCCTGAAGAGTAGGCCACCCCACTGGTCAATGTTCATTCACCTGCTCACATGCCGACAGTGGTCCCCCCCGTTCTCCCTGAAGAGTAGGCCACCCCACTGGTCAATGTTCATTCACCTGCTCACATGCCGACAGTGGTCCCCCCATTCTCCCTGAAGAGTAGGCCACCCCACTGGTCAATGTTCATTCACCTGCTCACATGCCGACAGTGGTCCCCCCCGTTCTCCCTGAAGAGTAGGCCACCCCACTGGTCAATGTTCATTCACCTGCTCACATGCCGACAGTGGTCCCCCCCCGTTCTCCCTGAAGAGTAGGCCACCCCACTGGTCAATGTTCATTCACCTGCTCACATGCCGACAGTGGTCCCCCCCCGTTCTCCCTGAAGAGTAGGCCACCCCACTGGTCAATGTTCATTCACCTGCTCACATGCCGACAGTGGTCCTCCCCCATTCTCCCTGAAGAGTAGGCCACCCCACTGGTCAATGTTCATTCACCTGCTCACATGCTGACAGTGGTCCCCCCCATTCTCCCTGAAGAGTAGGCCATGTTTCTGTATTCTTCTCTCTGCCCGTTACCTCAGCCTTTCTCAAGGTGTTTCCTCCCAATGAGAAGCATGGGAGGGTCAGAGTACGAATCCAAAAAAATCCACATCCATAGTATGCGAAATGGAACACGGATGGAACTTCTCGAATGTGTGTTGGTACATATTCTGAAGGAAAGCATGCACAGAAATATGACGCAAACACGTTAAAACAATTACGCACAATAAGTAGAAAAGGTTAACTAGCTACCTTACGCGACTTTAGTTTTTTGGTCATCTTTGTCTGTGTAACTAGCTGACTAGCTAGATTCCTGCAATTCACATATATCTGATGATGATAGTTATGAAGTAAAACGCTTGCTTTGTGCATATCTTTAATCGTCTGGCTGGAAGGAGGTTCAGTGAATGGGGAGACGCAGCTGGAGGTAACACAGGAGGGAGAGTGCTTCTCAAGTGTATTGTTTTATGTGTTCTACACACTCTACATGCTCAAGAGAACAACCTCGAGGGAGTGCACTTGGAGTAGGAGAGTGTGGAGCACAGTACGAGATATATTGAGAAACATCTTTAGTCTCCTTTCTGTCCTTGTCAATAGCTTTTCTAGTCTCTCCCCCTCTCCCTTCCCCCCCTCTCACTTTTTGATCCCTCCTAAACCCACTCAGTCTCAGCCCCTCCCACTCTCTCTCCTCTCTCCCCCCCTCTCTCTCCTCTCTCCCACTCACTCTGATCCTCTCATACACTCCCCTCAGCCTGTCTCTGTCTCTGTCTCAGACTCCTCTGTCTCTGTCTCTGTCTCTGTCTCAGCCTCAGTCCCAGTCTGTCTCAGCCTCAGTCCCAGTCTGTCTCAGTCTCAGACTCAGCCTGTCTCAGCCTCAGTCCGATTCTCAGCCACAGCCTGTCTCTGTCTCATTCTCATTCTCAGCCTCAGCCTGTCTCTGTCTCTGTCTCAGCCTCATTCTCATTCTCATCCTCTGCCTCAACCTCAGCCTGTCTCTGTCTCAGCCTCAGACTCAGTCTCAACCTGTCTCTGTCTCAGTCTCAATCTCAGCCTGTCTCTGTCTCATCCTCAGCCTCAACCTCAACCTCAGCCTTTCCCTGTCTCTGTCTCAGCCTGTCTCTCTCTCTGACTCAGCCTATCTCTGTCTCAGCATCAGCCTGTCTCTATCTCTGTCTCAGCCTGTCTCTATCTCTGTCTCAGCCTGTATCTGTCTCTGTCACACCCTGTCTCAGACTCAGCCTCATTCTCAGTCTCAGCCTGTCTCTCAGCCTCAGCCTGTCTCAGTCTCATCATCATTCTCAGTCTCAGCCTCAGACTGTCTCAGCCTCAGACTGCTTGATGGAAAGTGATGTTGGGGGAAAACACAAGACATTATGAATTCTATGTACAAAAATGTTTTGTGCACACTGCCCACACAATGAGGTGAAAACTGAGCTGCACTTCCTAACCTCCTGCCAAATGTATGGCCATATTACAACCCAGATGTACTTTATTTTCCCTATTTGCACATAATATGACATTTGAAATGTCTTTATTCTTTTGTAATGTTTACTGTTAATTTGTTTATTGTTTATTTCACTTTTGTTTATTATCTATTATCTATCTATTATCTACATACATTTCCCATGCCAATAAAGTCCCTTAAATTAAATTGAATTGAAATGTAATGAGAGAGAGAGAGAGAGAGAGACAGAGAGAGAGAGAGAGAAAGAGAGAGAGAGAGAGAGAGAGAGAGAGAGAGAGAGAGAGAGAGAGAGAGATAAGGAGTGAGGAAGAGAGATAAGGAGAGAGGAAGAGAGATAAGGAGAGAGGAAGAGAGATAAGGAGAGAGGAAGAGAGATAAATAGAGAGGAAGAGAGAGCAAGAGAGAGCGAGAGAGAGAGAGCAATAGAGATAGAGAGCAATAGAGAGAGAGAGAGAGAGAGAGAGAGAGAGAGAGAGAGAGAGAGAGAGAAATAGAGAGAGAGAGCGAGAGTGATGAGAGAGGAAGAGAGAGAGAGAGGTGGAGAAAGAGAGAGAGAGAGAGAGAAATAGAGAGAGAGAGAGAGCGATGGAGAGAGAGAGAGCGATGGAGAGTGAGAGAGAGAGAGAGAGAGAGAGAGCAATAGAGAGAGAGAGCGAGAGCGATGGAGAGAGAGAGAGAGAGAGAGATGGAGAATGATGGTATCCTCAATGAAATGATCAAATATACAGACAACAAATTCCAATTGGCTATACTAAAACTCTTTAACATCATACTTAGCTCTGGCATCTTCCCCAATATTTGGAACCAAGGACTGATCACCCCAATCCACAAAAGTGGAGACAAATTTGACCCCAATAACTACCGTGGAATATGTGTCAACAGTAACCTTGGGAAAATCCTCTGCATTATTATTAACAGCAGACTCGTACATTTCCTCAATGAAAACAATGTACTGAGCAAATGTCAAATTGGCTTTTTACCAAATTACCGTACAACAGACCATGTATTCACCCTGCACACCTTAATTGACAACCAAACAAACCAAAACAAAGGCAAAGTCTTCTCATGCTTTTTTGTTTTCAAAAAGCCTTCGACTCAATTTGGCATGAGGGTCTGCTATACAAACTGATGGAAAGTGTTGTTGGGGGTAAAACATATGACATTATAAAATCCATGTACACAAACAACAAGTGTGCGGTTAAAATTGGCAAAAACACACACAATTCTTCACACAGGGTCGTGGGGTTAGACAGGGATGCAGCTTAAGCCCCACCCTCTTCAACATATATATCAACGAACTGGCGCGGGCACTAGAAAAGTCTGCAGCACCCGGCCTCCCCCTGCTAGAATCCGAAGTCAAATGTCTGCTGTTTGCTGATGATCTGGTGCTTCTGTCACCAACCAAGGAGGGCCTACAGCAGCACCTAGATCTTATGCACAGATTCTGTCAGACCTGGGCCCTGAGAGTAAATCTCAGTAAGACCAAAATAATGGTGTTCCAAAAAAGGTCCAGTCACCAGGACCACAAATACAAATTCCATCTAGACACTGTTGCCCTAGATCACACAAAAAACTATACATACCTTGGCCTAAACATCAGTGCCACAGGTAACTTCCACAAAGCTGTGAACGATCTGAGAGACAAGGCAAGAAGGGCATTCTATGCCATCAAAAGAAACATAAATTTCAACATACCAATTAGGATTTGGCTAAAAATACTTGAATCAGTCATAGAGCCCATTGCCCTTTATGGTTGTGAGGTCTGGGGTCCGCTCACCAACCAAGACTTCACAAAATGGGACAAACACCAAATTGAGACTCTGCACGCAGAATTCTGCAAAAATATCCTCCGTGTACAACGTAAAACACCAAAAATGCATGCAGAGCAGAATTAGGCCGATACCCACTAATTATCAAAATCCAGAAAAGAGCCATTCAATTCTACAACCACCTAAAAGGAAGCGATTCACAAACCTTCCATAACAAAGCCATCACAAACAGAGAGATGAACCTGGAGAAGAGTCCCTAAGCAAGCTGGTCCTGGGGCTCTGTTCACAAACACAAACACACCCTACAGAGCCCCAGGACAACAGCACAATTAGACCCAACCAAATCATGAGAAAACAAAAAGATAATTACTTAACACATTGGAAAGAATTAACAAAAAAACAGAGCAAACTAGAATGCTATTTGGCCCTACACAGAGAGTACACAGCGGCAGAATACCTGACCACTGTGACTGACCCAAAATTAAGGAAAGCTTTGACTATGTACAGACTCAGTGAGCATAGCCTTGCTATTGAGAAAGGCCGCCATAGGCAGACATGGCTCTCAAGAGAAGACAGGCTATGTGCTCACTGCCCACAAAATGAGGTGGAAACTGAGCTGCACTTCCTAACCTCCTGCCCAATGTATGACCATATTAGAGACATATTTCCCCAGATCACACAGATCCACAAAGAATTCGAAAACAAATCCAATTTTGAAAAACTCCCATATCTACTGGGTGAAATTCCACAGTGTGCCATCACAGCAGCAAGATTTGTGACCTGTTGCCACAAGAAAAGGGCAACCAGTGAAGAACAAACACCATTGTAAATACAACCCATATTTATGCTTATTTATTTTATCTTGTGTCCTTTAATTATTTGTACATTGTGTATATATATATATATATATATATATATATATATATATATATATATATATAATATGACATTTGTAATGTCTTTACTGTTTTGAAACTGTTGTATGTGTCATGTTTACTGTTAATTTTTGTTGTTTTTCACTTTATATATTCACGTTGTATGTTGTCTACCTCACTTGCTTTGGCAATGTTAACACATGTTTCCCATGCCAATAAAGCCCTTGAATTGAAATTGAAATTGAATTGAAAAGAGAGAGAGAGAGAGAAATAGAGAGAGAGAGCGATGGAGAGAGAGAGAGATCAATAGAGAGAGAGAGCGAGAGCGAAGGAGAGAGAGAGAGAGAGAGAGAGAGAGAGAGAGAGAGAGAGAGAGAGAGAGAGAGAGAGAGAGAGAGAGAGAGAGAGAGAGAGAGAGAGAGCGATGGAGAGAGAGAGAGAGAGAGAGAGAGAGAGAGAGAGAGAGAGAGAGAGAGCGATGGAGAGAGAGAGAGAGAGAGAGAGAGAGAGAGAGAGAGAGAGAGAGAGAGCAATAGAGAGAGAAAGCGAGAGCAATAGAGAGAGAAAGCGAGAGCGATGGGAGAGAGAGGGGGGAATAAATAGAAGCTCAGAGAGAAAGAAACCATGAAGTATTTTATTTTTAACAAGGCAAATCAGTTAAGAACAAATTCTTATTTTCAATGACAGCCTAGGAACAGTGGGTAAACTGCCTGTTCAGGGGCAGAACGACAGATTTGTACCTTGTCAGCTCAGGGATTTGAACTTGCAAACTTTCGGTTACTAGTCCAACGCTCTAACCACAAGGCTACCCTATTGATCTAATCTTGCGATACTAGTCAGTCAATCAATGTAATGTTCTGTAGTGTCTTGTCCACTCTAATGAAGCTCTCCTGTTTATCAGGCTCTAGTGTTCAGTCTGCAAAACAGAGACTACATCATAACGGACTGGAAGTCCGTTCTACTTCTCTGTATGTGAGACAATCATTGGGTAGCATCCCAAATTGCACCCTATTCCCTATGAGCCCTTGGCAAAAATACTGCACTATAAGAGTGCAATAAGGTGCCATTTGGAATACAAACAACGTATCGTTAATGGCTAGGCCGGGCAGGCTGGCTGGGAGATTTAAATGCATCAGAAGGTTACATTATTCCAGAGACCCTGTGTAATTCCCATGGACAGGGTAGAATATCATGGGCTGCATTTATGTATTGTGTTTCACTGGAGAAGCCCACGCATTGTTTTACATCAAAGGAGATTCAATACACCGCAGAGCGGACATTACACTGTGACTGAAACCTGAAGAAATGTTAAGCTGTTCAAATCAAATCAAATGATATTAGTCACATGCCCCTGAATACAACAGGTGTAGTAGACCTCACATTGTAATTCTGAATACAACAGGTGTAGTAGAACTCACACTGTAATGCTGAATACAACAGGTGTAGTAGAACTCACACTGTAATGCTGAATACAACAGGTGTAGTAGACCTTACACTGTAATGCTGAATACAACAGGTGTAGTAGACCTTACACTGTAATGCTGAATACAACAGGTGTAGTAGACCTCACACTGTAATGCTGAATACAACAGGTGTAGTAGACCTTACACTGTAATGCTGAATACATCAGGTGTAGTAGACCTCACACTGTAATGCTGAATACAACAGGTGTAGTAGACCTCACAGTGTAATGCTGAATACAACAGGTGTAGTAGACCTCACACTGTAATGCTGAATACGACAGGTGTAGTAGACCTTACACTGTAATGCTGAATACGACAGGTGTAGTAGACCTTACAGTGAAATGCTGAATAGAACAGGTGTAGTAGACCTCACACTGTAATGCTGAATACGACAGGTATAGTAGACCTTACACTGTAATGCTGAATACAACAGGTGTAGTAGACCTCACACTGTAATGCTGAATACAACAGGTGTAGTAGACCTCACACTGTAATGCTGAATACAACAGGTGTAGTAGACCTTACACTGTAATGCTGAATACGACAGGTGTAGTAGACCTCACACTGTAATGCTGAATACAACAGGTGTAGTAGACCTCACACTGTAATGCTGAATACAACAGGTGTAGTAGACCTCACACTGTAATGCTGAATACAACAGGTGTAGTAGACCTTACACTGTAATGCTGAATACGACAGGTGTAGTAGACCTTACAGTGAAATGCTGAATAGAACAGGTGTAGTAGACCTCACACTGTAATGCTGAATAGAACAGGTGTAGTAGACCTCACACTGTAATGCTGAATACAACAGGTGTAGTAGACCTCACACTGTAATGCTGAATACAACAGGTGTAGTAGACCTCACACTGTAATGCTGAATACAACAGGTGTAGTAGACCTCACACTGTAATGCTGAATACAACAGGTGTAGTAGACCTCACACTGTAATGCTGAATACAACAGGTGTAGTAGACCTCACACTGTAATGCTGAATACAACAGGTGTAGTAGACCTCACACTGTCATGCTGAATACAACAGGTGTAGTAGACCTTACACTGTAATGCTGAATACAACAGGTGTAGTAGACCTGACACTGTAATGCTGAATACAACAGGTGCAGTAGACCTCACACTGTAATGCTGAATACAACAGGTGTAGTAGACCTCACACTGTAATGCTGAATACAACAGGTGTAGTAGACCTCACACTGTAATGCTGAATACAACAGGTGTAGTAGACCTCACACTGTAATGCTGAATACAACAGGTGTAGTAGACCTCACACTGTAATGCTGAATACAACAGGTGTAGTAGACCTCACAATGTAATGCTGAATACAACAGGTGTAGTAGACCTGGGCCTCACACTGTAATGCTGAATACAACAGGTGTAGTAGACCTTACACTGTAATGCTGAATATGACAGGTGTAGTAGACCTCACACTGTAATGCTGAATACAACAGGTGTAGTAGACCTCACACTGTCATGCTGAATACAACAGGTGTAGTAGACCTTACACTGTAATGCTGAATACAACAGGTGTAGTAGACCTGACACTGTAATGCTGAATACAACAGGTGTAGTAGACCTCACACTGTAATGCTGAATACAACAGGTGTAGTAGACCTCACACTGTAATGCTGAATACAACAGGTGTAGTAGACCTTACACTGTAATGCTGAATACAACAGGTGTAGTAGACCTCACACTGTAATGCTGAATACAACAGGTGTAGTAGACCTTACACTGTAATGCTGAATACAACAGGTGTAGTAGACCTTACACTGTAATGCTGAATACAACAGGTGTAGTAGACCTTACACTGTAATGCTGAATACAACAGGTGTAGTAGACCTTACACTGTAATGCTGAAT
Organism: Oncorhynchus keta; assembly: GCF_023373465.1. NCBI lineage: Eukaryota > Metazoa > Chordata > Actinopteri > Salmoniformes > Salmonidae > Oncorhynchus > Oncorhynchus keta. The sequence continues at coordinate 64,043 of NW_026282028.1, forward strand.
ACAACAGGTGTAGTAGACCTTACACTGTAATGCTGAATACAACAGGTGTAGTAGACCTCACACTGTAATGCTGAATACAACAGGTGTAGTAGACCTCACACTGTAATGCTGAATACAACAGGTGTAGTAGACCTTACACTGTAATGCTGAATACGACAGGTGTAGTAGACCTTACACTGTAATGCTGAATACAACAGGTGTAGTAGACCTCACACTGTCATGCTGAATACAACAGGTGTAGTAGACCTTACACTGTAATGCTGAATACAACAGGTGTAGTAGACCTGACACTGTAATGCTGAATACAACAGGTGCAGTAGACCTCACACTGTAATGCTGAATACAACAGGTGTAGTAGACCTCACACTGTAATGCTGAATACAACAGGTGTAGTAGACCTCACACTGTAATGCTGAATACAACAGGTGTAGTAGACCTCACACTGTAATGCTGAATACAACAGGTGTAGTAGACCTCACACTGTAATGCTGAATACAACAGGTGTAGTAGACCTCACACTGTAATGCTGAATACAACAGGTGTAGTAGACCTCACACTGTAATGCTGAATACAACAGGTGTAGTAGACCTTACACTGTAATGCTGAATACGACAGGTGTAGTAGACCTCACACTGTAATGCTGAATACAACAGGTGTAGTAGACCTCACACTGTCATGCTGAATACAACAGGTGTAGTAGACCTTACACTGTAATGCTGAATACAACAGGTGTAGTAGACCTGACACTGTAATGCTGAATACAACAGGTGCAGTAG
>NW_026282030.1:0-6294 GCF_023373465.1 Oncorhynchus keta
TCTCTGTCTGTCTCCTCTCTCTCTGTCGGTCGGTGTCTCTCTCTCTGTCGGTGTCTCTCTCTCTCTCTGTCGGTCAGTGTCTCTCTCTCTCTCTCTGTCGGTCGGTGTCTCTCTCTCTCTGTCTCTCTCTCTCTCTCTCTCTGTCGGTCGGTGCTCTCTCTCTCTCTCTCTCTCTGTCGGTCGGTGTCTCTCTCTCTCTCTCTCTCTCTCTCTGTCGGTCGGTGTCTCTCTCTCTCTCTGTCGGTCGGTGTCTCTCTCTCTCTCTGTCGGTCGGTGTCTCTCTCTCTCTCTGTCGGTCGGTCAGTGTCTCTCTCTCTCTCTGTCGGTCGGTGTCTCTCTCTCTCTCTCTCTATCGGTCGGTGTCTCTCTCTCTCTCTCTGTCGGTCGGTGTCTCTCTCTCTCTGTCTGTCGGTGTCTCTCTCTCTCTCTCTCTCTCTGTCTGTCAGTGTCTCTCTCTCTCTCTCTCGGTCGGTGTCTCTCTCTCTCTCTCTCTCTCTGTCGGTCGGTGTCTCTCTCTCTCTCTGTCGGTCGGTGTCTCTCTCTCTCTCTCTCTGTCGGTCGGTGTCTCTCTCTCTCTGTCGGTCGGTGTCTCTCTCTCTCTGTCGGTGGTGTCTCTCTCTCTCTCTCTCTCTCTGTCGGTCGGTGTCTCTCTCTCTCTCTCTCTCTCTCTGTCGGTCGGTGTCTCTCTCTCTCTCTCTCTCTCTCTCTGTCGGTCGGTGTCTCTCTCTCTCTCTCTGTCGGTCGGTGTCTCTCTCTCTGTCGGTCGGTGTCTCTCTCTCTCTGTCGGTCGGGTCTCTCTCTCTCGGTCTGTCGGTCTCTCTCTCTCTCTGCTCGTGTCCTGGTCGGTGTCTCTCTCTCTCTCTGTCGGTCGGTGTCTCTCTCTCTCTGTCGGCCGGTGTCTCTCTCTCTCTCTGTCGGTCGGTGTCTCTCTCTCTCTCTGTCGGTCGGTGTCTCTCTCTCTCTGTCGGTCGGTGTCTCTCTCTCTCTCTGTCGGTCGGTGTCTCTCTCTCTCGTTCGGTCGGTGTCTCTCTCTCTCGTTCGGTCGGTGTCTCTCTCTCTCGTTCGGTCGGTGTCTCTCTCTCTCGTTCGGTCGGTGTCTCTCTCTCTCGTTCGGTCGGTGTCTCTCTCTCTCTCTCTGTCGGTCGGTGTCTCTCTCTCTCTCTCTCTGTCGGTCAGTGTCTCTCTCTCTCTCTCTGTCGGTCGGTGTCTCTCTCTCTCTCTCTCTCGTCGGTCGGTGTCTCTCTCTCTCTCTCTCTGTCGGTCAGTGTGTCTCTCTCTCTCTCTCTCTGTCGGTCGGTGTCTCTCTCTCTCGTCTCTCTCTCTCTCTCTCTGTCGGTCGGTGTCTCTCTCTCTCTCTCGCTCGGTCTCTCTCTCTCTCTCTCTGTCGGTCGGTGCTCTCTCTCTCTCTCTGTCGGTCGGTGTCTCTCTCTGTCGGTCGGTCTCTCTCTCTCGTTCGGTCGGTGTCTCTCTCTCGTTCGGTCGGTCTCTCTCTCTCTCTGTCTCTGTCTCTCTCTCTCTGTCGGTCGGTGTCTCTCTCTCTCTGTCGGTCGGTGTCTCTCTCTCTCTGTCGGTCGGTGTCTCTCTCTCTCTGTCGGTCGGTGTCTCTCTCTCTCTCTCTGTCGGTCGGTGTCTCTCTCTCTCTCTCTGTCGGTCGGTGTCTCTCTCTCTCTCTGTCGGTCGGTGTCTCTCTCTCTCTCTCTCTCTCTGTCGGTCCAGTGTCGTCTCTCTCTCTCTCTCTGTCGGTCAGTGTCTCTCTCTCTCTCTCTCTCTGTCGGTTCAGTGTCTCTCTCTCTCTCTCTCTCTCTCTCTCGTCTGTCGGTCGGTCTCTCTCTCTCTCTGTCGGTCGGTGTCTCTCTCTGTCGGTCGGTCTCTCTCTGTCGGTCGGTCGTCTCTCTCTCGTTCGGTCGGTCTCTCTCTCTCGTTCGGTCGGTCTCTCTCTCTCTCGTTCTGTCTCTCTCTCTCTGTCGGTCGGTGTCTCTCTCTCTCTGTCGGTCGGTGTCTCTCTCTCTCTCTCTCTGTCGGTCGGTGTCTCTCTCTGTCGGTCGGTGTCTCTCTCTCTCTGTCGGTCGGTGTTCTCTCTCTGTCGGTCGGTGTCTCTCTCTCTCTGTCGGTCGGTGTCTCTCTCTCTCTGTCGGTGGTGTCTCTCTCTCTCTCTCTGTCGGTCGGTGTCTCTCTCTCTCTCTCTGTCGGTCGGTGTCTCTCTCTCTCTCTCGCCGGTCGGTGTCTCTCTCTCTCTCTCTCTCTCTCTGTCGGTCGGTGTCTCTCTCTCTCTCTGTCGGTCGGTGTCTCTCTCTCTCTCTGTCGGTCGGTGTCTCTCTCTCTGTCGGTCGGTCTCTCTCTCTCTGTCGGTCTCTCTCTCTCTGTCGGTCGGTGTGTCTCTCTCTCTCTCTGTCGGTCGGTGTCTCTCTCTCTCTGTCGGTCGGTGTCTCTCTCTCTCTCTGTCGGTCGGTGTCTCTCTCTCTCTCTGTCGGTCGGTGTCTCTCTCTCTCTCTGTCGGTCGGTGTCTCTCTCTCTCTCTGTCGGTCGGTGTCTCTCTCTCTCGTTCGGTCGGTGTCTCTCTCTCTCGTTCGGTCGGTGTCTCTCTCTCTCGTTCGGTTCGGTGTCTCTCTCTCTGCGTTCGGTCGGTGTCTCTCTCTCTCGTTCGGTCGGTGTCTCTCTCTCTCTCTGTCGGTCGGTGTCTCTCTCTCTCTCTCTGTCGGTCGGTGTCTCTCTCTCTCTCTCTCTCGGTCGGTGTCTCTCTCTCTCTCTCTCTGTCGGTCGGTGTCTCTCTCTCTCTCTCTCTCTGTCGGTCAGTGTGTCTCTCTCTCTCTCTCTCTGTCGGTCGGTGTCTCTCTCTCTTCTCTCTCTCTCTCTCTCTGTCGGTCGGTGTCTCTCTCTCTCTCTCTCTCTCTCTCTCTCTCTCTGTCGGTCGGTGTCTCTCTCTCTCTCTGTCGGTCGGTGTCTCTCTCTGTCGGTCGGTCTCTCTCTCTCGTTCGGTCGGTTTCTCTCTCTCGTTCGGTCGGTCTCTCTCTCTCTCGTTCTGTCTCTCTCTCTCTGTCGGCCGGTGTCTCTCTCTCTCTGTCGGTCGGTGTCTCTCTCTCTCTGTCGGTCGGTGTCTCTCTCTCTCTGTCGGTCGGTCGTCTCTCTCTCTCTCTCTGTCGGTCGGTGTCTCTCTCTCTCTCTCTGTCGGTCGGTGTCTCTCTCTCTCTGTCGGTCGGTGTTCTCTCTCTCTCTCTCTCTCTCTGTCGGTCAGTGTCTCTCTCTCTCTCTCTCTGTCGGTCAGTGTCTCTCTCTCTCTCTCTCTGCTCTGTCGGTCAGTGTCTCTCTCTCTCTCTCTCTCTCTCTCTGTCGGTCGGTGTCTCTCTCTCTCTCTGTCGGTCGGTGTCTCTCTCTGTCGGTCGGTCTCTCTCTCTCGTTCGGTCGGTCTCTCTCTCTCTCGTTCGGTCGGTCTCTCTCTCTCGTTCGGTCGGTCTCTCTCTCTCTCTGTTCTGTCTCTCTCTCTCTGTCGGCCGGTGGTCTCTCTCTCTCTCTGTCGGTCGGTGTCTCTCTCTCTCTCTGTCGGTCGGTGTCTCTCTCTGTCGGTCGGTGCTCTCTCTCTCTCTGTCGGTCGGTGTCTCTCTCTCTCTCTGTCGGTGGTGTCTCTCTCTCTCTCTCTGTCGGTGGTGTCTCTCTCTCTCTCTCTGTCGGTCGGTGTCTCTCTCTCTCTCTCTCTGTCGGTCGGTGTCTCTCTCTCTCTCGTTCGGTCGGTGTCTCTCTCTCTCTCGTTCGGTCGGTGTCTCTCTCTCTCGTTCGGTCGGTGTCTCTCTCTCTCGTTCGGTCGGTGTCTCTCTCTCTCGTTCGGTCGGTGTCTCTCTCTCTCTCGTTCTGTCTCTCTCTCGTTCGGTCGGTCGTTCTGTCTCTCTCTCTCTCGGTCTCTCTCTCTCTGTATCTCTCTCTCTCGGTATCTCTCTCTGTATCTCTCTTTCTCTCTCGGTATCTCTCTCTCGGTATCTCTCTCTCTTTCTCGGTATCTCTCTCTCTCTCTCGGTATCTCTCTCTCTCTCGGTATCTCTCTCTCTCTCGGCCTGTCTGCCTGTCTCTCGGCCTGTCTGCCTGTCTCTCGGCCTGTCTGCCTGTCTCTCGGCCTGTCTGCCTGATCTCTCAGCTGCCTGTCTGCCTGTCTGTCTCTCGTGCCTGTCTGTCTGTCTCTCGGCCTGTCTGTCTGTCTCTCGGCCTGTCTGTCTGTCTCTCGGCCTGTCTGCCTGTCTGTCTCTCTGCCTTTCTGTCTGTCTTTCTCTCTGCCTGTCTGTCTGTATGTCTCTCGGCCTGTCTGTCTGTCTGTCTGTCTGTCTCTCGGCCTGTCTGTCTCTCGGCCTGTCTGTCTCTCGGCCTGTCTGTCTCTCGGCCTGTCTGTCTCTCGGCCTGCCTGTCTGTGTCTCTCGGCCGGCCTGTCTGTGTCTCTCGGCCGGCCTGTCTGTGTCTCTCGGCCGGCCTGTCTGTGTCTCTCGGCCGGTCTGTCTGTGTCTCTCGGCCGGTCTGTCTGTGTCTCTCGGCCGGTCTGTCTGTGTCTCTCGGCCGGCCTGTCTGTGTCTCTCGGCCGGTCTGTCTGTGTCTCTCGGCCGGCCTGTCTGTGTCTCTCGGCCGGTCTGTCTGTGTCTCTCGGCCGGCCTGTCTGTGTCTCTCGGCCGGCCTGTCTGTGTCTCTCGGCCGGTCTGTCTGTGTCTCTCGGCCGGTCTGTCTGTGTCTCTCGGCCGGCCTGTCTGTGTCTCTCGGCCGGTCTGTCTGTGTCTCTCGGCCGGTCTGTCTGTGTCTCTCGGCCGGTCTGTCTGTGTCTCTCGGCCGGTCTGTCTGTGTCTCTCGGCCGGTCTGTCTGTTTCTCTCGGCCGGTCTGTCTGTGTCTCTCGGCCGGTCTGTCTGTGTCTCTCGGCCGGTCTGTCTGTGTCTCTCGGCCGGTCTGCCTGTCTGTCTCTCTGCCTTTCTGTCTGTATGTCTCTCGGCCTGTCTGTCTGTCTGTCTGTCTGTCTCTCGGCCTGTCTGTCTCTCGGCCTGTCTGTCTCTCGGCCTGTCTGTCTCTCGGCCTGTCTGTCTCTCGGCCTGCCTGTCTGTGTCTCTCGGCCGGCCTGTCTGTGTCTCTCGGCCGGTCTGTCTGTGTCTCTCGGCCGGCCTGTCTGTGTCTCTCGGCCGGTCTGTCTGTGTCTCTCGGCCGGTCTGTCTGTGTCTCTCGGCCGGTCTGTCTGTGTCTCTCGGCCGGTCTGTCTGTGTCTCTCGGCCGGTCTGTCTGTGTCTCTCGGCCGGTCTGTCTGTGTCTCTCGGCCGGTCTGTCTGTGTCTCTCGGCCGGTCTGTCTGTGTCTCTCGGCCGGTCTGTCTGTGTCTCTCGGCCGGTCTGTCTGTGTCTCTCGGCCGGTCTGTCTGTGTCTCTCGGCCGGTCTGTCTGTGTCTGTCGGCCGGTCTGTCTGTCTCTTTTTCTGTATGTCTGTCTCTTTTTCTGTATGTCGGTCTCTTTTTCTGTATGTCGGTCTCTTTTTCTGTACGCCTGTCTGTGTGTCTCTCGGCCTGTCTCCTGGTCGGTCTGTCTGTCTCTCGGCCTGTCTGTCTCTCGGCCTGTCTGTCTCTCGGCCTGTCTGTCTCTCTCGGCCTGTCTGTCTCTCGGTCTCTCGGTCAGTCTGTCTCTCGGTCTCTCGGTCGGTCTCTCTCTCTCTCTCTCTCGGTCGGTCTCTCTCTCTCTCTCTCTCGGTCGGTCTCTCTCTCTCTCTCGGTCGGTCTCTCTCTCTCTCTCTCTCTCGGTCGGTCTCTCTCTCTCTCTCTCTCTCGGTCGGTCTCTCTCTCTCTCTCTCTCTCGGTCGGTCTCTCTCTCTCTCTCTCTCTCGGTCGGTCTGTCTCTCTCTCTCTCTCTCGGTCGGTCTGTCTCTCTCTCTCTCTCGGTCGGTCTGTCTCTCTCTCTCTCTCGGTCGGTCTGTCTCTCTCTCGGTCGGTCGGTCTGTCTCTCTCTCGGTCGGTCGGTCTGTCTCTCTCTCGGTCGGTCGGTCTGTCTCTCTCTCGGTCGGTCGGTCTGTCTCTCTCTCTCTCGGTCGGTCGGTCTGTCTCTCTCTCTCTCTCCGGTCGGTCTGTCTCTCGGTCGGTCTCGGTCTCTCTCTGTCGTTCTGTCTCTCTCCCTGTCGGTCACTCTCTCTCTCTCGGTCTCTCTCTCTCTCTCTCTCACTCTCTCTCTCGGTCACTCCCTCTCTCTCGGTCACTCTCTCTCGGCCGGTCGGTGTGTCTCTCGGCCGGTCGGTGTGTCTCTCTCGGCCGGTCTGTCTCTCGGTCTGTCTCTCTCGGCCGGTCTGTCTGTCTCTTTT
>NW_026282031.1:0-2749 GCF_023373465.1 Oncorhynchus keta
AATCTGGCGAAGCTTCTCAAACCGGAAAAACATCTCCAAACTGGCCAAGCTCCTCCAAACCGGCCAAGCTTCTCCAAACCGGCCAAGCTTCTCCAAACCGGAAAAACTTCTCCAAACTGGCCAAGCTTCTCCCAGAAACCGGCCAAGCTTCTCCAAACTGGCCAACCTACTCTAGACTGACTTCTCAAACCGGACAAGCTTCTCCAAACTGGTCCAAGCTTCTCCAAACTGGCTAAGCTTCTCCAAACTGGCCAAGCTTCTCCAATACGGAAGAAACTTCTCCAAGCTGTTAGCTTCTCCAAACTGGTCGAGCTTCTCCAAACAGCAAAGCTTCTCCAATCTGGCCAAGCTTTCTCCAAACCCAGGAAAAACATCTCCAAACTGGCCAGGCTTCTCCGACTGGCCAAACTTCTCCCAAACAAAACTTCTCCCAAACTGGTCAGGCTTCTCAGACTGAACTTCTCCAAACTGACTTCTCAATGGAAAAACTCCAATCTCCAAACTGGTCCAACCGGAAGGCTTCTCCAGAACTGGCCAAGCTTCTCCAAACCAGGCAAAACTTCTCCAGATCTGGGCAAGCTTCTCCAAACCGGATGACCAAACTATCTCTCAGACCGGCCAAGCTTCTCCAAACCGGCAAAACTTCTCCAAACTGGCCAAGCTTCTCCAAACCGGCAAAACTTCTCCAAACTGGCCAAGCTTCTCCAAACCGGAAAAACTTCTCCAAACTGGCCAAGCTTCTCCAAACCGGAAAAACTTCTCCAAACTGGTCAAGCTTCTCCAAACTGGCTAAGCTTCTCCAAACTGGCCAAGCTTCTCCAATACGGAAAAGCTTCTCCAAACTGGCCAAGCTTCTCCAAACTGGTCGAGCTTCTCCAAACCGGCAAAACTTCTCCAATCTGGCCAAGCTTCTCCAAACCGGAAAAACTTCTCCAAACTGGCCAAGCTTTTCCAAACCGGAAAAACTTCTCCAAACCGGCAAAACTTCTCCAAACTGGATTCTCCAAACTGGCGCTTCTCAAAACCGGAAAAACTTCTCCAAACTGGCCAAGCTTCTCAAACTTGGCTTCTCAAACCGGCAAAACTTCTCCAAACCGAAAACTTTTCTCCAAACTGGCCAAGCTTCTCCAACTGAAAAACTTATCCAAACCGCAAACCTCTCCAAACTGGCCAAGCTTCTCCAAACGGATACAACTTCTCCAAACCGGAAAACTTCTCCAAACTGGCCAAGCTTCTCCAAACCGGAAAAACATCTCCAAATTGCCCAGCTTCTCCAAACCGCAAAACATCCTCAAACTTGTCAAGCTTCTCCAAACTGGAAAACATCTCAAACTGGTCAAGCTCCTCCAAACCAGCAAAACTTCTCCAAACTGGCCAAAGCTTCTCCAAACCGGAAAACTACTCCAAACTGGCAAAACTTCTCCAAACCGGCAAAACTTCTCAAACCGGCAAAACTTCTCCAAACTGGACAAGCTTTTCCAAACCGAAAGTTCCTATTCAAGCTTCTCCAAACTGGCTAAGCTTCTCCAACTGGAAAACTTCTCCAAACTGGAAAAGCTTCTCCAAACTGGCAAAACTTCTCAATCTGGCCAAGCTTCTCGGAAAAAACATCTCCAAACTGGCCAAGCTTCTCCAAAACCGGAAAAACATCTCCAAACTGGCTAAGTTTCTCCAAACTGAAAACTTCTCCAAACTGTCCAAGCTTCTCCAAACTGGCAAAGCTTCTCCCAAACCTGAAAAACTTCTCCAATCTGGCCAAGCTTCTCAAACCTGAAAAACTTCTCCAAACTGGCCAAGCTTCTCCAACTGGCAAAACTTCTCCAAACTGGACAAGCTTCTCCAAACTCTGCCAAGCTTCTCCAAACTGGCGAAGCTTCTCAAACCGGAAAAACATCACCAAACTGGCCAAGTTTCTCCAAACTGGAAAAACTCCTCCAAACTGTCAGAAAGCTTCTCCAGACTGGCAAAGCTTCTCCAAACCTGCAAAGAGCTTCTCCAAACCGGAAAAACTTCTCCAAATTGGCCAAGCTTCTCCAAACCTGCAAAACTTCTTCAAACTGGCCAAGCTTCTCCAAACCAGGAAAAACTTATCCAAACTTCCCAAGCTTCTCCAAACCAGGAAAAAACATCTCCAAACTGGCCCATGATTCTCCAAACCAGAAAAAACTTCTCCAAACTGGTCCAAAAACTTCTCCAAACTGGCCAAGCTTCTACAAACTATTGAAAAACTTCTCCAAACTGGAAAAACTTCTCCAAACCGGAAAAACTTCTCCAAACTGGTAAGATTCTCCAAACTGGCTGAAGCTTCTCCAAAACCAGAAAAGCTTCTCCAAACTGGCCAAGCTTCTCCAAACTTGTCGGGAAAAACTAGCTTCTCCAAACCGGAAAAACTTCTCCAAACTGGCCAAGCTTTTCCAAACCAGGGGAAACTTCTCCAAACTGGACAAGATTCTCCAAACTGTCCAAGCTTCTCAAAACCGGAAAAGCTTCTCCAAACTGGCCAAGCTTCTCCAAACTTGTCAAGCTTCTCCAAACCGGCAAAACTTCTCCAAACTGGCCAGGTTCTCAAAAGCTTCTCAAGGAAAAACTTCTCCAAACTGGCCAAGCTTCTCCGGAAAAACTTCTACCGGAAAAACGGCAAAACTTCTCCAAACTGGCCAAGCTTCTCCAACCTGCCAAACTTCTCCAAACTGGCCAAACTTCTCCAAACTGGCCAAGCTTCTCCAAACCGCCAAGCTTCTCCAAACCG
>NW_026282032.1:0-3818 GCF_023373465.1 Oncorhynchus keta
TTATTTTTTTAATTTATTTCACCTTTATTTAACCAGGTAGGCTAGTTGAGAACAAGTTCTCATTTGCAACTGCGACCTGGCCAAGATAAAAGCATAGCAGTGTGAACAGACAACACAGAGTTACACATGGAGTAAACAATTAGCAAGTCAATAACACAGTAGAAAAAAAAATGGGCAGTCTATATACAATGTGTGCAAAAGGCATGAGGAGGTAGGCGAATAATACAATTTTGCAGATTAACACTGGAGTGATAAATGATCAGATGGTCATGTACAGGTAGAGATATTGGTGTGCAAAAGAGCAGGAAAGTAAATAAATAAAAACAGTATGGGAATGAGTTGGGTGAAAATGGGTGAGCTATTTACCTATAGACTATGTACAGCTGCAGCGATCGGTTAGCTGCTCAGATAGCAGATGTTTGAAGTTGGTGAGGAGATAAAAGTCTCCAACTTCAGCGATTTTTGCAATTCGTTCCAGTCACAGGCAGCAGAGTACTGGAACGAAAGGCGGCCAAATGAGGTGTTGGCTTTAGGGATGATCAGTGAGATACACCTGCTGGAGCGCGTGCTACGGATGGGTGTTGCCATCGTGACCAGTGAACTGAGATAAGGCGGAGCTTTACCTAGCATGGACTTGTAGATGACCTGGAGCCAGTGGGTCTGGCGACGGATATGTAGTGAGGGCCAGCCGACTAGAGCATACAAGTCGCAGTGGTGGGTGGTATAAGGTGCTTTAGTGACAAAACGGATGGCACTGTGATAGACTGCATCCAGTTTGCTGAGTAGAGTGTTGGAAGCCATTTTGTAGATGACATCGCCGAAGTCGAGGATCGGTAGGATAGTCAGTTTTACTAGGGTAAGCTTGGCAGCGTGAGTGAAGGAGGCTTTGTTGCGGAATAGAAAGCCGACTCTTGATTTGATTTTTGATTGGAGATGTTTGATGTGAGTCTGGAAGGAGAGTTTGCAGTCTAGCCAGACACCTAGGTACTTATAGATGTCCACATATTCCAAGGTTAGGAACCATCCAGGGTGGTGATGCTAGTCGGGCATGCGGGTGCAGGCAGCGTCGGTTGAAAAGCATGCATTTGGTTTTACTCGCGTTTAAGAACGGTTGGAGGCCACGGAAGGAGTGCTGTATGGCATTGAAGCTCGTTTGGAGGTTTGATAGCACCCAGTGTCCAATGACGGGCGAAAGTATATAGAATGGTGTCGTCTGCGTAGAGGTGGATCAGGGAATCGCCCCCGCAGCAAGAGCAACATCATTGATATATACAGAGAAAGAGTCAGCCCGAGAATTGAACCCTGTGGCACCCCCATAGAGACTGCAGAGGACCGGACAGCATGCCCTCTGATTTGACACACTGAACTCTGTCTGCAAAGTAATTGGTGAACCAGCAAGGCAGTCATCTGAAAAACCCGAGGCTGTTGAGTCTGCCGATAAGAATATGGTGATTGACAGAGTGTTCGGCTGTAGCGAGGTCGATGAAGACGGCTGCACAGTACTGTCTTTTATCGATAGCGGTTATGATATCGTTTAGTACCTTGAGTGTGGCTGAGGTGCACCCGTGACCGGCTCGGAAGCAGATTGCACAGCGGAGAGGTACGGTGGGATTCGAGATGGTCAGTGACCTGTTTGTTGACTTGGCTTTGAAGACCTTAGATAGGCAGGGCAGGATGGATATAGGTCTATAGCAGTTTGGGTCCAGGGTGTCTCCCCTTTGAAGAGGGGATGACTGCGGCAGCTTTCCAATCCTTGGGGATCTCAGACGATATGAAGAGAGGTTGAACAGGCTGGTAATAGGGGTTGCGACAATGGCGGCAGATAGTTTCAGAAATAGCGGGTCCAGATTGTCAAGCCCAGCTGATTTGCGGGTCCAGGTTTTGCAGCTCTTTCAGAACATCTGCTATCTGGATTTGGGTAAAGGAGAACCTGGAGAGGCTTGGGTGAGGAACTACGGGCGGAGCTGTTGGCCGAGGTTGGAGTAGCCAGGCGGAAGGCATGGCCAGCCGTTGAAGTGCTTATTGAAGTTTTCGATAATCATGGATTTATCGGTGGAGGCCGTGTTTCCTAGCCTCAGTGCAGTGGGCAGCTGGGAGGAGGTGCTCTTGTTCTCCATGGACTTCACAGTGTCCCAGAACTTTTGGAGTTGGAGCTACAGGATGCAAACTTCTGCCTGAAGAAGCTGGCCTTAGCTTTCCTGACTGACTGCGTGTATTGGTTCCTGACTTCCCTGAACAGTTGCATATCACGGGGCTATTCGATGCTATTGCAGTCCGCCACAGGATGTTTTGTGCTGGTCGAGGGCAGTCAGGTCTGGAGTGAACCAAGGGCTGTATCTGTTCTTGGTTCTGCATTTTTGAACGGAGCATGCTTATCTAAAATGGTGAGGAAGTTACTTTTAAAGAATGACCAGGCATCCTCAACTGACGGGATGAGGTCAATGTCCTTCCAGGATACACGGGCCAGGTCGATTAGAAAGGCCTGCTCACAGAAGTGTTTTAGGGAGCGTTTGACAGTGATGAGGGTGGTCGTTTGACTGCGGCTCCGTGGCGGATACAGGCGATGAGGCAGTGATCGCTGAGATCCTGGTTGAAGACAGCGGAGGTATATTTGGAGGGCCAGTTGGTCAGGATGGCGTCTATGAGGTGCCCTTGTTTACAGAGTTAGGGTTGTACCTGGTGGGTTCCTTGATGATTTGAGTGAGATTGAGGGCATCTAGCTTAGGGTGTAGGACTGCCAGGGTGTTAAGCATATCCCAGTTTAGGTCACCTAACAGAACAAACTCTGAAGCTAGATGGGGGCGATCAATTCACAAATGGTGTCCAGGGCACAGCTAGCTCAGGAGCTGACGGGAGGGTGGTGGCAGGCGGCAACAGTGAAGACTTGTTTCTGGAAAGTAATTTTCAAATTAGTAGTTCAAACTGTTTGGGTATGGACCTGAAAGTATGACATTAACAGGCTATCTCTACAGTAGACTGTGACTCCCGCCCAGCAGTTCTATCTTGACGGAAGATGTTATAGTTGGGTATGGAAATCTCTGAATTTTTGGTGGCCTTCCCAAGGCCAGGATTCAGATACGGCAAGGACATCAGGGTTAGCAGAGTGTGCTAAAGCAGTGAGTAAAACAAACTTAGGGAGGAGGCTTCTGATGTTGACATGCATAAAACCAAGACTTTCGATCACAGAAGTCAACAAAATGAGGGTACCTGGGGACATGCAGGGCCTGGGTTTACCTCACATCACCCGCGGAACAGAGAAGGAGTAGTATGAGGGTGCGTGAAGGCTATCAAAACGCTGGTCGCCCTGGCGTTGGGGCAGAGGATAAAGGCAGGTTCTGGGCATGGTAGAGAATATATTCAGGGCATAATGCACAGACAAGGTATGGTGGGGTGCGGGTACGGCGGAGGTAAGCCCAGGCACTGGGTGATGATGAGAGAGGTTGTATCTCTGGACATGCTGGTTGTAATGGGTGAGGTCACCGCATGTGTGGGGGTGGGACAAAGGAGGTAACAGGGGTATGCAGAGTGGATCTAGGGGCTCCATTGTGAACTAAAACAATGATAACTAACCTGAACAACAGTATACAAGGCATATTGACATTTGAGAGAGACATACAGCGAGGCATACAGTAATCACAGGTGTTGAATTGGGAAAGCTAGCTAAAAACAGTAGGCGAGGCTAATCAGCTAGCACAACAAACAGCAGGTAAAATGGCGTTGACTAGGCAACTGGGCCGACAGATAAACAAACAAGCAGAATGGGGTACCGTGATTAATGGACAGTCCAGCGTGCGTCAGCTATGTAGCCAAGAGATCAG
>NW_026282033.1:0-1368 GCF_023373465.1 Oncorhynchus keta
TAGCCTAGTGGTTAGAGCATTGGACTAGTAACCGGAAGGTTGCAAGTTCAAACCCCGAGCTGACAAGGTACAAATCTGTTGTTCTGTCGTTTTAAATAATTTTCTACACACAGTCTGTGCCTGTATTTAGTTTGTAAGCTAGTGAGGGCCGAGAATCCACTCTCACATACAGTTGAAGTCAAATGTATATACACCTTAGCCAAATGCATTTAAACTCAGTTGTTTTACAATTCCTGACATTTAATCCTAGTAAAAAATCCCAGTCTTAGGTCAGTTAGGATCAGCACTTTATTTTAAGAATGTGAAATGTCCGAATAATAGTAGAGAGAATTATTTCTTTCAGATTTGATTTCTTTTATCACATTCCCAGTGGGTCAGAAGTTTACTTACGTTTACATACGTTTACATACATTCAACTAGTGTAACTCTGTGTTGTCTGTTCACACTGCTATGCTTTATCTTGGCCAGGTCGCAGTTGTAAATGAGAACGTGTTCTACCTGGTTAAATAAAGGTGAAATAAAAAAATAAAAAATAAAAATTGGTAGCATTGCCTTTAAATTGTTTAACTTGGGTCAAACATTTCAGGGAGTCTTCCACAAGCTTCCCACAATAAGTTGGGTGAATTCCTCCTGACAGAGCTTGTGTGACTGAGTCAGGAATGTAGGCCTCCTTGCCCGCACACGCTTTTTCAGTTCTGCCCACAAACTTTCTATAGGTTTGAGGTCAGGGCTTTGTGATGGCCACTCCAATACCTTGATTTTGATGTCCTTAAGCCATTTTGCCACAACTTTGGAAGTATGCTTGGGGTCATTGTCCATTTGGAAGACCCATTTGCGACCAAGCTTGAACTTCCTGACTGATGTCTTGATGTTGCTTCAATATATCCACGTAATTTTTTTCTCTCATGATGCCATCTATTTTGTGAGGTGCACCAGTCCTCCTGCACCAAAGCACCCCCACAACCCCCGTGCTTCACGGTTTGGATGGTGTTCTTCGGCTTGCAAGCCTCCCCCTTTTTCCTCCTAACATAACGATGGTCATTATGGCCAAACAGTTCTATTTTTGTTTATTCAGACCAGAGGACATTTCTCCAGAAAGTACGATCTTTATCCCCATGTGCAGTTGGCAACCATAGTCTGACTTTTTTATAGCGGTTTTGGGAGCAGTGGCTTCTTCCTTGCTGAGTGGCCTTTCAAGTTATGTCAATATAGGACTCGTTTTACTGTGGATATAGATACTTTTGTACCCGTTTCCTCCAGAATCTTCACAATGTCCTTTGCTGTTGTTCTGGGATTGATTTGCACTTTTCGCACCAAAGTACCTTCATCTCTTGGAGACAGAACACGTCTCCTTCCTGAGCGATATTA
>NW_026282034.1:0-60512 GCF_023373465.1 Oncorhynchus keta
GGACAGCTTTTTCCATCTACGTAACATTGCAAAAATCAGAAACTTTCTGTCCAAAAATGATGCAGAAAAATTAATCCATGCTTTTGTCACTTCTAGGTTAGACTACTGCAATGCTCTATTTTCCGGCTACCCGGATAAAGCACTAAATAAACTTCAGTTAGTGCTAAATACGGCTGCTAGAATCCTGACTAGAACCAAAAATGTGATCATATTACTCCAGTGCTAGCCTCTCTACACTGGCTTCCTGTCAAAGCAAGGGCTGATTTCAAGGTTTTACTGCTAACCTACAAAGCATTACATGGGCTTGCCCTACCTACCTCTCTGATTTGGTCCTGCCGTACATACCTACACGTACGCTACGGTCACAAGACGCAGGCCTCCTAATTGTCCCTAGAATTTCTCTAAGCAAACAGCTGGAGGCAGGGCTTTCTCCTATAGAGCTCCATTTTTATGGAACGGTCTGCCTACCCATGTCAGAGACGCAAACTCGGTCTCAACCTTTAAGTCTTTACTGAAGACTCATCTCTTCAGTGGGTCATATGATTGAGTGTAGTCTGGCCCAGGAGTGGGAAGGTGAACGGAAAGGCTCTGGAGCAACGAACCGCCCTTGCTGTCTCTGCCTGGCCGGTTCCCCTCTTTCCACTGGGATTCTCTGCCTCTAACCCTGTTACTGGGGCTGAGTCACTGGCTTGCTGGGGCTCTCTCGTGCCGTCCCTGGGGGTGCGTCACCTGGGTGGGTTGATTCACTGTTGTGGTCGGCCTGTCTGGGTTGGCGCCCTTTGGGCTGTACCGTGGCGGAGATCTTTGTGGGCTATACTCGGCCTTGTCTCAGGATGGTAAGTTGGTGGTTGAAGATATCCCTCTAGTGGTGTGGGGGCTGGGCTTTGGCAAAGTGGGTGGGGTTATATCCTTCCTGTTTGGCCCTGTCCGGGGTGTCCTCAGATGGCGCCACAGTGTCTCCTGACCCCTCCTGTCTCAGCTCCAGTATTTATGCTGCAGTAGTTTATGTGTCGGGGCTAGGGTCAGTTTGTTATATCTGGAGTACTTCTCCTGTCCTATTCGGTGTCCTGTGTGAATCTAAGTGTGCGTTCTCTAATTCTCTCCTTCTCTCTTTCTTTCTCTCTCTCGGAGGACCTGAGCCCTAGGACCATGCCCCAGGACTACCTGACATGATGACTCCTTGCTGTCCCCAGTCCACCTGGCCATGCTGCTGCTCCAGTTTCAACTGGCCTGGGCCCTAGGACCATGTCCCAGGACTACCTGACATGATGACTCCCTTGCTGTCCCCAGTCCACCTGGCCATGCTGCTGCTCCAGTTTCAACTGTTCTGCCTTACTATTATTCAACCATGCTGGTCATTTATGAACATTTGAACATCTTGGCCACGTTCTGTTATAATCTCCACCCGGCACAGCCAGAAGAGGACTGGCCACCCACATATGCTCTAATTCTCTCTTTTCTCTCTCTCGGAGGACCTGAGCCCTAGGACCGTGCCCCAGGACTACCTGACATGATGGCTCCTTGCTGTCCCCAGTCCACCTGACTGTGCTGCTGCTCCAGTTTCAACTGTTCTGCCTTATTATTATTCGACCATGCTGGTCATTTATGAACATTTGAACATCTTGGTCATGTTCTGTTATAATCTCTACCCGGCACAGCCAGAAGAGGACTGGCCACCCCACATAGCCCGGTTCCTCTCTAGGTTTCTTCCTAGGTTTTGGCCTTTCTAGGGAGTTTTTCCTAGCCACCGTGCTTTTACACCTGCATTGTTTGCTGTTTGGGGTTTTAGGCTGGGTTTCTGTACAGCACTTTGAGATATCAGCTGATGTACGAAGGGCTATATAAATAAATTTGATTTGATTTGATTTGATCAGACATGTCACCACCTCTACAGGACAGACAGGACACCCATCATTATCAGACATGTTACCAGGTCTACAGGACAGACAGGACACCCATCACTATCAGACATGTTACCAGGTCTACAGGACACCCATCACTATCAGACATGTTACCAGGTCTACAGGACAGACAGGACACTCATCACTATCAGACATGTTACCAGATCTACAGGACACTCATCACTATCAGACATGTTACCAGGTCTCAGGACAGACAGGACACTCATCACTATCAGACATGTTACCAGGTCTACAGGACAGACAGGACACTCATCACTATCAGACATGTTACCACCTCTACAGGACAGACAGGACAGACAGGACACCCATCACTGTCAGACATGTTACCAGGTCTACAGGACACTCATCACTATCAGACATGTTACCAGGTCTACAGGACAGACAGGACACTCATCACTATCAGACATGTTACCAGGTCTACAGGACAGACAGGACAGACAGGACACTATCCATCACTACAGGACACCCATCAGACATGTTACCAGGTCTACAGGACAGACAGGACACTCATCACTATCAGACATGTTACCAGGTCTACAGGGACAGGACAGACAGGACACCCCATCACTCAGACTAGGTCTCAGACATGTTACCAGGTCTACAGGACAGACAGGACACCCATCACTGTCAGACATGTTACCAGGTCTACAGGACACTCATCACTATCAGACATGTTACCAGGTCTCAGGACAGACAGGACACTCATCACTATCAGACATGTTACCAGGTCTACAGGACAGACAGGACACCCATCACTGTCAGACATGTTACCAGGTCTACAGGACACTCATCACTATCAGACATGTTACCAGGTCTACAGGATACTCATCACTATCAGACATGTTACCAGGTCTACAGGACACTCATCACTATCAGACATGTTACCAGGTCTACAGGACACTCATCACTATCAGACATGTTACCAGGTCTACAGGACAGACAGGACACTCATCACTATCAGACATGTTACCAGGTCTACAGGACAGACAGGACACTCATCACTATCAGACATGTTACCAGGTCTACAGGACAGACAGGACACTCATCACTGTCAGACATGTTACCAGGTCTACAGGACAGACAGGACACTCATCACTGTCAGACATGTTACCAGGTCTACAGGACAGACAGGACACTCATCACTATCAGACATGTTACCAGGTCTACAGGACAGACAGGACACTCATCACTATCAGACATGTTACCAGGTCTACAGGACAGACAGGACACTCATCACTATCAGACATGTTACCAGGTCTACAGGACAGACAGGACACTCATCACTATCAGACATGTTACCAGGTCTACAGGACAGACAGGACACTCATCACTATCAGACATGTTACCAGGTCTACAGGACAGACAGGACACTCATCACTATCAGACATGTTACCAGGTCCAGGTCATGTTACCAGGTCTACAGGACAGACAGGACAGACAGGACACTCATCACTATCAGACATGTTACCAGGTCTACAGGACAGACAGGACACTCATCACTATCAGACATGTTACCAGGTCTACAGGACAGACAGTAACTCTCATCTCTTTCTGGACAACAGAAATTACAATATAACTATTTGGGGGCTGATCTAGAATCAGACCCCCCCCTTGTCCAAGTAACCTTACTGATCTAGAATCAGATCCCCCCTGTCCAAGTAACCTTACTGATCTAGAATCAGATCCCCCTGTTCAAGTAACCTTACTGATCTAGAATCAGATCCCCCTGTTCAAGTAACCTTACTGATCTAGAATCAGATCCCCCTGTTCAAGTAACCTTTACTGATCTAGAATCAGATCCCCCTGTTCAAGTAACCTTACTGATCTAGAATCAGATCCCCCCTGTCCAAGTAACCTTACTGATCTAGAATCAGATCCCCCTGTCAAAATTGAAACATGGTCTCCCCTCCATCCATCCATCCATCCGTCCTCCCCCCCGTCCCCTGTCCCCCTCCCTCCCCGTCCTCCCTCCCTCACCGTCCTCCCTCCTTCCCAGACCTCACCGTCCTCCCTACCCATCCCCCGTCCTCCCTCCCTCCCTCCCCGTCCCCTCCCTCCCTCCCCGTCCTCCCTCCCCTCACCGTCCTCCCTCCCTCCCTCCCAGTCCTTCCTCCCTCCCTCCCAGTCCGCCCTACCCGTCCTCCCTCCCTCCCTCCCTCCCTCCCTCCCTCCCTCCCTCCCTCCCTCCCTCCCCCCTCCCTACCCGTCCTCCCTCCCTCCCTCCCCCCCTCCCCATCCCCCAGTCCTCCCTCCCTCCCCGTCCTCCCTCCCAGTCCTCCCTCCCTCCCCGTCCTTCCTCCCTCCCTCCCCGTCCTCCCTCACCGTCCTCCCATCATTATCTTGTAGCTCACCGATGTGTCGGCAGATCCTGCCCACCAGTTTGCCCTTTCCCAGCTGGGTGACTCGGAGGCTGCAGTCCCAGTGTCCTCCACTGAACAGCAGACGGCCATCGTTGGACACCACCAACACCTGGGTACTGAGATCTACCCCTGGGGCGAAGAGACCACTGAGGAACCGCTGGGTTCTGCAGGAGGGAGGAGAGAGAGCCAAGAGAGGAGGTTGAGTAAACCTAGTAATGATTTACAATAATGGGCCTTTAACTGAAGGAAAAGAGAGGTTGTTGAAACCAAAAATGTTTCTATAGTTGTGTCATGTTGATATAAACAAATGGTGATTTGTCCTTTAACATTTTCTAGCAGAAAGATGTTGTTTATCAATGAAAAGGAACTCAAGTGTTTCCCATTCAGACTAATCTCAATAAGACACGTGTTTATAGGACCAGAGCAGTTCTAACGCTCCAGCCTCATAAAACACAGACTTCTCCATCCATTTCAACTTGTGCTTTGAAGTCACATGAATAAAATCACGCGGCTGAGCTGGGGACCAGATGGGATGGCTACACACTACACAGTGTGAGTCCCAAATGGAACACTGTGCCCTATTTAGCTCACTCCTTTTGACCAGAGCCCATAGGGTCATGTAGGGCACTATATAGGGAATAGGGTGCCATTTGGGGTGCAGCAACACTGTGTGTGGTGGGGTCCTCCTTATCCTTCTCTTGGTGTTTAGAGTGGGATTTACTTTTTGTTGTCATTTCTTGGCAGGCATTCTGTAGGGCCACTAACTAACTTACTTGGGATTGGCCACGGTGGGGTCCTTGGTGAAGGTGAAGTAGTTGGCGATGTTCTTATCGTAAGGCAGCCAGCTGTGGGTCCCAATCAGGCCGTCAGAACTCACTGTCACCTACAGGGAAGGAAGAGAGCAGGGAGGGAGACAGTCAAAAGAAGCCCCATACTGCACTAGGGTTAAACAATTCTGGTAACTTTCCCCCCAAAATTCCTGGGTTTCCCAGAAGTCCTGGTAAGACCATTCCCAGACTCCTCCTCATTCCCAGACTCCTCCTCATTCCAGGAGTCTACCAACTAGGATTTCTGGTTGACCTGAGAAAGTTACCTGACTTGTGCAGCACCTCTGTATCTTTTCAACCAAGCAGAACGGTCCAGCACCTCTGTGTCTCTTCAACCAAGCAGAACGGTCCAACACCTCTGTATCTCTTCAACCAAGCAGAAAGGTCCAAAACCTCTGTATCTCTTCAACCAAGCAGAAAGGTCCAACACCTCTGTATCTCTTCAACCAAGCAGAAAGGTCCAACACCTCTGTATCTCTTCAACCAAGCAGAAAGGTCCAACACCTCTGTATCTCTTCAAACAAGCAGAACGGTCCAACACCTCTGTATCTCTTCAACCAAGCAGAAAGGCACCTCTGTATCTCTTCAACCAAGCAGAACGGTCCAACACCTCTGTAACTCTTCAACCAAGCAGAAAGGTCCAACACCTCTGTATCTCTTCAACCAAGCAGAACGGTCCAACACCTCTGTATCTCTTCAACCAAGCAGAAAGGTCCAACACCTCTGTGTCTCTTCAACCAAGCAGAACGGTCCAACACCTCTGTATCTCTTCAACCAAGCAGAAAGGTCCAACACCTCTGTGTCTCTTCAACCAAGCAGAAAGGTCCAACACCTCTGTGTCTCTTCAACCAAGCAGAAAGGTCCAACACCTCTGTATCTCTTCAACCAAGCAGAAAGGTCCAACACCTCTGTGTCTCTTCAACCAAGCAGAAAGGTCCAAAACCTCTGTATCTCTTCAACCAAGCAGAAAGGTCCAACGCCTCTGTGTCTCTTCAACCAAGCAGAAAGGTCCAACACCTCTGTATCTCTTCAACCAAGCAGAAAGGTCCAACACCTCTGTATCTCTTCAACCAAGCAGAAAGGTCCAACACCTCTGTGTCTCTTCAACCAAGCAGAAAGGTCCAACACCTCTGTATCTCTTCAACCAAGCAGAAAGGTCCAACACCTCTGTGTCTCTTCAACCAAGCAGAAAGGCACCTCTGTATCTCTTCAAACAAGCAGAAAGGTCCAACACCTCTGTAACTCTTCAACCAAGCAGAAAGGTCCAACACCTCTGTGTCTCTTCAACCAAGCAGAAAGGCACCTCTGTATCTCTTCAAACAAGCAGAAAGGTCCAACACCTCTGTATCTCTTCAACCAAGCAGAAAGGTCCAACACCTCTGTGTCTCTTCAACCAAGCAGAAAGGCACCTCTGTATCTCTTCAAACAAGCAGAAAGGTCCAACACCTCTGTATCTCTTCAACCAAGCAGAAAGGTCCAACACCTCTGTATCTCTTCAACCAAGCAGAAAGGTCCAACACCTCTGTGTCTCTTCAACCAAGCAGAAAGGCACCTCTGTATCTCTTCAAACAAGCAGAAAGGTCCAACACCTCTGTATCTCTTCAAACAAGCAGAAAGGTCCAACACCTTTAGCACACCTTGTTGAGTGTGAATGTGTTGTTTCATGTAGCTGTGTTGAGTGTGAATGTGTTGTTTCATGTAGCTGTGTTGTGTGTTGTGTGTGAATGTGTTGTTTCATGTAGCTGTGTTGAGTGTGAATGTGTTGTTTCATGTAGCTGTGTTGTGTGTTGAGTGTGAATGTGTTGTTTCATGTAGCTGTGTTGAATGTGTTGTTTCACGTAGCTGTGTGTGAATGTGTTGTTTCATGTAGCTGTGTGTGAATGTGTTGTTTCATGTAGCTGTGTTGTGTGAATGTGTTGTTTCATGTAGCTGTGTTGTGTGAATGTGTTGTTTCATGTAGCTGTGTTGTGTGTGAATGTGTTGTTTCATGTAGCTGTGTTGTGTGTTGTGTGTGAATGTGTTGTTTCATGTAGCTGTGTGTGAATGTGTTGTTTCATGTAGCTGTGTTGGGTGTGAATGTGTTGTTTCATGTAGCTGTGTTGTGTGTGAATGTGTTGTTTCATGTAGCTGTGTTGTGTGTGAATGTGTTGTTTCATGTAGCTGTGCTGTGTGTGAATGTGTTGTTTCATGTAGCTGTGTTGAGTGTGAATGTGCTGTTTCATGTAGCTGTGTTGAATGTGTGAATGTGTTGTTTCATGTAGCTGTGTGTGAATGTGTTGTTTCATGTAGCTGTGTTGAGTGTGAATGTGTTGTTTCATGTAGCTGTGTTGAGTGTGAATGTGTTGTTTCATGTAGCTGTGTGAGTGTGAATGTGTTGTTTCATGTAGCTGTGTTGAGTGTGAATGTGTTGTTTCATGTAGCTGTGTTGAGTGTGAATGTGTTGTTTCATGTAGCTGTGTTGTTTCATGTAGTGAATGTGTTGTTTCATGTAGCTGTGTTGAGTGTGAATGTGTTGTTTCATGTAGCTGTGTTGAGTGTGAATGTGTTGTTTCATGTAGCTGTGTTGTGTGTGAATGTGTTGTTTCATGTAGCTGTGTTGAGTGTGAATGTGTTGTTTCATGTAGCTGTGTTGAGTGTGAATGTGTTGTTTCATGTAGCTGTGTTGTGTGTGAATGTGTTGTTTCATGTAGCTGTGTTGTGTGTGAATGTGTTGTTTCATGTAGCTGTGTTGAGTGTGAATGTGTTGTTTCATGTAGCTGTGTTGAGTGTGAATGTGTTGTTTCATGTAGCTGTGTTGAGTGTGAATGTGTTGTTTCATGTAGCTGTGTTGTGTGTGAATGTGTTGTTTCATGTAGCTGTGTTGAGTGTGAATGTGTTGTTTCATGTAGCTGTGTTGAGTGTGAATGTGTTGTTTCATGTAGCTGTGTTGAGTGTGAATGTGTTGTTTCATGTAGCTGTGTTGAGTGTGTGTTGTTTCATGTAAGTGTGTGTTGTTTCATGTAGCTGTGTTGAGTGTGAATGTGTTGTTTCATGTAGCTGTGTTGAGTGTGAATGTGTTGTTTCATGTAGCTGTGTTGAGTGTGAATGTGTTGTTTCATGTAGCTGTGTTGTGTGAATGTGTTGTTTCATGTAGCTGTGTTGTGTGTGAATGTGTTGTTTGATGTAGCTGTGTTGAGTGTGAATGTGTTGTTTCATGTAGCTGTGTTGAGTGTGAATGTGTTGTTTCATGTAGCTGTGTTGTGTGTGAATGTGTTGTTTCATGTAGCTGTGTTGAGCGTGAATGTGCTGTTTGATGTAGCTGTGTTGAGTGTGAATGTGTTGTTTCATGTAGCTGTGTTGTGTGTGAATGTGTTGTTTCATGTGTTGTTTCAGCTGTGTTGATGTGTGAATGTGCTGTTTGATGTAGCTGTGTTGTGTGTGAATGTGTTGTTTCATGTAGCTGTGTTGTGTGTGAATGTGTTGTTTCATGTAGCTGTGTTGTGTGTGAATGTGTTGTTTCATGTAGCTGTGTTGAGTGTGAATGTGTTGTTTCATGTAGCTGTGTTGTGTGTGAATGTGTTGTTTCATGTAGCTGTGTTGTGTGTGAATGTGTTGTTTCATGTAGCTGTGTTGTGTGTGAATGTGTTGTTTCATGTAGCTGTGTTGTGTGTGAATGTGTTGTTTCATGTAGCTGTGTTGAGTGTGAATGTGTTGTTTCATGTAGCTGTGTTGAGTGTGAATTGAGTGTGAATGTGTTGTTTCATGTAGCTGTGTTGAGTGTGAATGTGTTGTTTCATGTAGCTGTGTTGTGTGAATGTGTTGTTTCATGTAGCTGTGTTGAGTGTGAATGTGTTGTTTCATGTAGTGTGAATGTGTTGTTTCATGTAGCTGTGTTGTGAATGTGTTGTTTCATGTAGTGTTGTGTGAATGTAGCTGTGAATGTGTTGTTTCATGTAGCTGTGTTGAGTGTGAATGTGTTGTTTCATGTAGCTGTGTTGAGTGTGAATGTGTTGTTTCATGTAGCTGTGTTGTGTGTTGTGTGTGAATGTGTTGTTTCATGTAGCTGTGTTGAGTGTGAATGTGTTGTTTCATGTAGCTGTGTTGTGTGTGAATGTGTTGTTTCATGTAGCTGTGTTGAGTGTGAATGTGTTGTTTCATGTAGCTGTGTTGTGTGTGAATGTGTTGTTTCATGTAGCTGTGTTGTGTGTGAATGTGTTGTTTCATGTAGCTGTGTGTGAATGTGTTGTTTCATGTAGCTGTGTTGAGTGTGAATGTGTTGTTTCATGTAGCTGTGTTGTGTGTGAATGTGTTGTTTCATGTAGCTGTGTTGAGCGTGAATGTGCTGTTTGATGTAGCTGTGTTGTGAATGTGTTGTTTCATGTAGCTGTGTTGAGTGTGAATGTGTTGTTTCATGTAGCTGTGTTGAGCGTGAATGTGTTGTTTCATGTAGCTGTGTTGAGTGTGAATGTGTTGTTTCATGTAGCTGTGTTGTGTGTGAATGTGTTGTTTCATGTAGCTGTGTTGAGCGTGAATGTGCTGTGTTTGTGAATGTGTTGTTTCATGTAGCTGTGTTTGTGAATGTGTTGTTTCATGTAGCTGTGTTGAGTGTGAATGTGTTGTTTCATGTAGCTGTGTTGAGTGTGAATGTGTTGTTTCATGTAGCTGTGTTGAGTGTGAATGTGTTGTTTCATGTAGCTGTGTTGAGTGTGAATGTGTTGTTTCATGTAGCTGTGTTGTGTGTGAATGTGTTGTTTCATGTAGCTGTGTTGAGTGTGAATGTGTTGTTTCATGTAGCTGTGTTGAGTGTGAATGTGTTGTTTCATGTAGCTGTGTTGAGCGTGAATGTGCTGTTTCATGTATGTTAGCTGTGTTGATGTAGCGTGAGAGAGGCTGGTGTCAGTGAGGTATCCCTTCTCTAGTTTGTCTCTTTGTGTGTGTGTGTGTGTGTGTGTGTGTGTGTGTGTGTGTGTGTGTGTGTGTGTGTGTGTGTGTGTGTGTGTGTGTGTGTGTGTGTGAGTGTAATAACATGGTGCGTATACAGTATTTGTCCTATTTCACACATTAACAGGTGTGTATTAATACCATGTGTGAATTGGGAAAGTGTTTTTGCAGATCCCCAGTCCCCCTGAGACACCCTGGGAGAGGGAGGTCACGACCAGCGGCAGCCATTATCAACGGAGACTGTCCTGGAAATTCACTACTGACAGACGTTTGGTCATTTCTTCAAACAATCATCTTGATTTAATATTGATTAACTACTGCAAATAAGAAGGCTGGTCGACCAACACTCCAACCGCTAGGCTACCTGCTGCCTGTGTGTGTGTGTGTGTGTGTGTGTGTGTGTGTGTGTGTGTGTGTGTGTGTGTGTGTGTGTGTGTGTGTGTGTGTGTGTGTGTGTGTGTGTGTGTGTGTGTGTGTGTGTGTGTGTTCTCACCAGTACGTCAGAGCCCTGGATGATAAAGGAGCGGTTCTGGTTCCTGGGAACCACCGCCTGGACCAGAGGTCGCCCATCACACACCACCTAGGAGCACACACACACACCACACCACACACACACACACCACACCACACACACACACGACACACACAATCAACATTTGAATACTGAAGTGGTAGACTACTAGAGAAAATGTATGATCTTTATGATTCTAATGAAATATAGGAGAATGATTCCTCTCTTTACCTCCTTAAAAGGGCGTAGTTTGTCGAGCTGTTCAAACAGGTTGGGGGGTAGAGTGTCCATGCGGGCCTGCCTCCTAGATGCATTCTCTGATGACATGCGAGGAGGGTGTGGCTCCTAACAAGAAAGAAAGAAAGAAAGAAAGAAAGAAAGAAAGAAAGAAAGAAAGAAAGAAAGAAAGAAAGAATGAAGGAATGAAAGAAAGAAAGAAAGAAAGAAAGAATGAAGGAATGAAAGAGGCACACTGAGTCAGTCAATGTCCCACTGAGATACTAGCTATAGACAGACACCCAGACAGCTAGCTACAGACACCCAGACAGCTAGCTATAGACAGACACCCAGACAGCTAGCTATAGACAGACACCCAGACAGCTAGCTATAGACAGACACCCAGACAGCTAGCTATAGACAGACACCCAGACAGCTAGCTATAGACAGACACCCAGACAGCTAGCTATAGACACCCAGACAGCTAGCTATAGACAGACACCCAGACAGCTAGCTATAGACAGACACCCAGACAGCTAGCTATAGACAGACACCCAGACAGCTAGCTACAGACACCCAGACAGCTAGCTACAGACACCCAGACAGCTAGCTACAGATAGACACCCAGACAGGAGCTACAGACACCCAGACAGGGAGCTACAGACACCCAGACAGCTAGCTACAGACACCCAGACAGCTAGCTACAGACACCCAGACAGCTAGCTACAGACACCCAGACAGCTAGCTCCAGACACCCAGACAGCTAGCTACAGACAGACACCGAGACAGGGAGCTACAGACAGACACCCAGGCAGGGAGCTACAGACAGACACCCAGGCAGGAAACTACAGACAGACACTCAGGCAGGAGCTACAGACAGACACCCAGGCAGGGAGCTACAGACAGACACCCAGGCAGGGAGCTACAGACAGACACCCAGGCAGGAGCTACAGACAGACACCCAGGCAGGGAGCTACAGACACCCAGACACTGATAAACAGTGTCCTTCAGTCAAACACACACACTCTACTCTCCAGACTCAATACAACCATTCCCTCTGGTTTATGGAGTGAGACTCTACATTGAGGGAGTGTTTAACAAATCAAGCAGGACTGTAAATGTAATGTGACAGGGGTCAGGGGTCAGACACACACACACACACACACACACACCACACACACACACACACACACACACACACACACACACACACACACACACACACCTTGAGTAGTTGACAGGGCGTCTGTCCAAAGTTACTGATGATGCCCTCCAGGGCCTTGCGCTCCGTCTCATTGGCTATGGCGTCCAGATCCACCGCTCCTACACAAAATAACAGAATATAATAAATAGAACACAACAGACCAGAATAGAACAGAACACAACAGACCAGAAAAGAACAACAGAATGGAACAGAACAGAACAGACCAGAAAAGAACAACAGAATGGAACAGAACACAACAGACCAGAATAGAACAGAAAATAATATAACAGATATCAGAATAGAACAGAACAGAACAGAAAATAATAGAACAGATTAGAATAGAACAGAACAGAATAGAATATAACAGATATCAGAATAGAACAGATCAGAATAGAACAGAAAATAATAGAACAGATTAGAATAGAACAGAAAATAATAGAACAGATTAGAATAGAACAGATGAGAATAGAACAGAATAGGACAGAACATATCAGAATGGAACAGAACAGACCAGAATAGGACAGACCAGAATAGGACAGACCAGAATAGAACAGACCAGAGTAGAACAGACCAGAATAGGACAGACCAGAATAGGACAGACCAGAATAGAACAGACCAGAATAGGACAGACCAGAATAGGACAGACCAGAATAGAACAGACCAGAATAGAACAGAACAGATCAGAATAGAACAGATCAGAATAGAACAGATTAGAATAGAACAGATCAGAATAGAACAGATTAGAATAGAACAGATTAGAATAGAACAGATTAGAATAGAACAGATTAGAATAGAACAGATCAGAATAGAACAGATCAGAATAGAACAGATCAGAATAGAACAGATCAGAATAGAACAGATTAGAATAGAACAGATTAGAATAGAACAGATTAGAATAGAACAGATTAGAATAGAACAGATCAGAATAGAACAGATTAGAATAGGACAGAACATATCAGAATGGAACAGAACAGACCAGATTAGGATAGACCAGAACAGACCAGACCAGAACAGACCAGAATAGAACAGACCAGAACAGACCAGAATAGAACAGACCAGAATAGAACAGACCAGAATAGAACAGACCAGAATAGAACAGACCAGAACAGACCAGAATAGAACAGACCAGAATAGAACAGACCAGAATAGAACAGACCAGAATAGAACAGACCAGAATAGGACAGACCAGAATAGAACAGACCAGAATAGGACAGACCAGAATAGGACAGACCAGAATAGAACAGACCAGAATAGAACAGACCAGAATAGAACAGACCAGAACAGAACAGACCAGAACAGAACAGACCAGAATAGACCAGAACAGACCAGAATAGAACAGACCAGAATAGGACAGACCAGAATAGGACAGACCAGAATAGGACAGACCAGAATAGAACAGACCAGAATAGACCAGAATAGGACAGACCAGAATAGACCAGAATAGGACAGACCAGAATAGAACAGCAGAATAGGACAGACCAGAATAGTCAGACCAGAACAGACAGACCAGAATAGAACAGACCAGAATAGGACAGACCAGACCAGAACAGACCAGAATAGGACAGACCAGAATAGGACAGACCAGAATAGGACAGACCAGAATAGGACAGACCAGAATAGGACAGACCAGAATAGGACAGACCAGAATAGGACAGAATAGATACAGACCAGAATAGAACAGACCAGAATAGAACAGACCAGAATAGGATACAGACCAGAATAGGACAGACCAGAATAGGACAGACCAGAATAGGACAGACCAGAATAGGACAGACCAGAACAGGATACAACAGAATAGAACAGACCAGAATAGGACAGACCAGAATAGAAAGACCAGAATAGAACAGACCAGAACAGACCAGAATAGGATACAACAGAATAGGACAACAGAATAGGATACAACAGAATAGGACAGACCAGAATAGGACAGACCAGAATAGGACAGACCAGAATAGGACAGACAGAATAGAACAGACCAGAATAGGAGACAACAGAATAGGATACAGACCAGAATAGGATACAACAGAATAGGATACAACAGAATAATAGGATACAGACAGAATAGGACAGACCAGAATAGGACAGACCAGAATAGAATAGACAGACCAGAATAGGATACAACAGAATAGAACAGACCAGAATAGGACAGACCAGAATAGAACAGACCAGAATAGAACAGACCAGAATAGGACAGACAGAATAGACAACCAGAATAACAGACCAGAATAGACAGACCAGAATAGATACAGACAGAATAGAACAGACCAGAATAGACAGACCAGAATAGGATACAACAGAATAGGACAGACCAGAACCAGAATAGACCAGATACAGACAGAATAGAACAGACCAGAATAGGACAGACCAGAATAGACCAGAACAGAACAGACCAGAATAGAACAGACCAGAATAGAACAGACCAGAATAGAACAGACCAGAATAGAACAGACCAGAATAGAACAGACCAGAATAGAACAGACCAGAATAGGACAGACAGAATAGGACAGACCAGAATAGACAGACAGACCAGAATAGACAGACCAGAATAGGACAGACCAGAACCAGAATAGAACAGACCAGAATAGAACAGATCAGAATAGAACAGACCAGAATAGGACAGACCAGAGAACAGACCAGAATAGGACAGACCAGAATAGAACAGACCAGAACAGACCAGAATAGAACAGACCAGAATAGAACAGACCAGAACAGGACAGACCAGAATAGAACAGACCAGAACAGAACAGACCAGAATAGAACAGACCAGAATAGAACAGACCAGAATAGAACAGACCAGAATAGAACAGACCAGAATAGAACAGACCAGAATAGAATAGAACAGACCAGAATAGGACAGACCAGAATAGACAGACCAGAACAGACCAGAATAGAACAGACCAGAATAGGACAGACCAGAATAGAACAGACCAGAACAGACCAGAATAGAACAGACCAGAATAGAACAGATCAGAATAGAACAGACAGACCAGAATAGAACAGACCAGAATAGAACAGACAGACCAGAATAGGACAGACCAGAATAGGACAGACCAGAATAGAACACAGACCAGAATAGGACAGACCAGAAGACCAGACAGACCAGAATAGACAACAGAATAGACCAGAATAGAACAGACCAGAATAGAACAGACCAGAATAGAACAGACCAGAATAGAGACAGACAGAATAGACAGACCAGAATAGGACAGACCAGAATAGGACAGACCAGAACAGACCAGAATAGGACAGACCAGAATAGGACCAGAACAGACCAGAATAGAACAGACCAGAATAGACCAGAATAGGACAACAGATAGAACAGACCAGAATAGGACAGACAGAATAACAGACCAGAATAGGACAGACCAGACCAGAATAGAACAGACCAGAATAGAACAGACCAGAATAGAACAGACCAGAATAGGACAGACCAGAATAGACAGACCAGAATAGGACAGACCAGAATAGGACAGACAGAATAGGACAGACCAGAATAGGAATAGGACAGACCAGAATAGGACAGACCAGAATAGACCAGAATAGAACAGACCAGAATAGATAGGACAGACCAGAATAGACAGACCAGAATAGACAGACCAGAATAGGACAGACCAGAATAGGACAGACCAGAATAGGACAGACCAGAATAGGACAGACCAGAATAGGACAGACCAGAATAGGACAGACCAGAATAGAACAGACCAGAATAGGACAGACCAGAATAGGACAGAGGACAGACCAGAATAGGACAGACCAGAATAGGACAGACCAGAATAGGACAGACCAGAATAGAACAGACCAGAATAGGAACAGACCAGAATAGGACAGACCAGAATAGGACAGACCAGAATAGACCAGATACAGACCAGAATAGGACAGACCAGAATAGGACAGACCAGAACAGACCAGAATAGGACAGACCAGAATAGACCAGAATAGGACAGACCAGAATAGGACAGACCAGAATAGGACAGACCAGACAGACCAGAATAGGACAGACCAGAATAGGACAGACCAGAATAGGACAGACCAGAATAGGACAGACCAGAATAGGACAGACCAGAATAGACAGACCAGAACACCAGACAGAAGACCAGAATAGGACAGACCAGAATAGGACAGACCAGAATAGGACAGACCAGAATAGAACAGACCAGAATAGGACAGACCAGAATACAGACCAGGACAGACCAGAATAGGACAGACCAGAGGACAGACCAGAATAGACAGACCAGAATAGAACAGACCAGAATAGACAGAACCAGAACAGACCAGAACAGACCAGAATAGGACAGACCAGACCAGAACAGACAGACCAGAACAGACCAGAATAGAACAGACCAGAATAGAACAGACCAGAATAGAACAGACCAGAACAGACCAGAATAGAACAGACCAGAATAGGACAGACCAGAATAGGACAGACCAGAATAGGACAGACCAGAATAGGACAGACCAGAATAGGACAGACCAGAACAGGACAGACCAGAATAGGACAGACCAGAATAGAACAGACCAGAATAGGACAGACCAGAACAGACCAGAATAGGACAGACCAGAATAGAACAGACCAGAATAGGACAGACCAGAACAGACCAGAATAGGACAGACCAGAACAGACCAGAATAGACAGACCAGAATAGGACAGACCAGAATAGGACAGACCAGAATAGGACAGACCAGAATAGGACAGACCAGAATAGGAACAGACCAGAACCAGACAGACCAGAATAGGACAGACCAGAACAGACCAGAATAGGACCGACCAGAACAGACCAGAATAGAACAGACCAGAATAGGACAGACCAGAATAGACAGACCAGAATAGGACAGACCAGAACAGGATACAACAGAATAGAACAGACCAGAATAGGACAGACCAGAACAGGATACAACAGAATAGAACAGACCAGAATAGGACAGACCAGAATAGGATACAACAGAATAGAACAGACCAGAATAGGACAGACCAGAACAGGATACAACAGAATAGAACAGACCAGAATAGAACAGAACTCTATTGATAAGGAAATGTACCTACTATACATTGTGGTGTCTGAGTGAGGATGGAGGGAAGAGCTCTCTCACCCACTCCTACTCCTCATATCACATTGGGTGAAGTTGAGAATCTCAAATTGTACCCTTTTCCGTATATAGTGCACGACTTTAGACTAGGAGCCATAGGGCTTTGGTCCAAAGTAGTGACCTATATAGAGAATAGGGTGTCATTCGGGACTCAGCCCTTCTCTCTCCATACCTTCATAGGTGCAGTAGTAGAAGACATTGAGAGCCTCCACCGCCTCCTCCCCTCTCTGCTTGCAGCCAAAGATCAGGTCAATCCACTCATGGAGATGAGAGGAAACGTGTTCACACTCCTGCACCATATTGGGGGACAAATGCATTTGTACAAGGAAATGTATTTGATTACTTGATTAAAATGTGTCCAATCAGAGAGTGTAGCATGGCTGTGGGGGTTGCACCAGCGTTTCCCATAGATTATTTTTCCAGGTGGAAGGCCTCACCAGAGCTTTCCTGTGTTTCCTGATGAAGTCTTCTCTAGACAAGGCCCATTGTGGTAACAGAACATCAGTCACATTGTTCTGGGTCATCTGCAGACTGCCCAGGTCAAACCCTGCAGTAAACACACACACAGAGACAGTCAATCCTTCCTCAGCTACGTAAACAGAGTGTCCAACATCTGGTAGGGTATGAGGCTCTATGAAACACTACGATAGGCCATATTTCTGTTGTGTTGATATACTGTGTAAGGAATGACTTGTGAATAGGAATTAACATCGTTGCATTCCACTTAGGATGCTTTCATAACACTCTGGAAATCTACTCAGATTATAGAGAACTCTGGTTTGACAGTTCCCAGAGTGCACTTTGACACTCCACAGTGAGTTCGCTAACACAGCCTTTGTCTTCCTCATGTGAAGGGAACGCAGCCTTTGTCTTCCTCATGTGAAGGGAACACAGCCTTTGTCTTCCTCATGTGAAGAGAACACAGCCTTAGTCTTCCTCATGTGATGGGAACACAGCCGTTGTCTTCCTCATGTGAAGGGAACACAGCCTTAGTCTTCCTCATGTGAAGGGAACACAGCCTTAGTCTTCCTCATGTGAAGGGAACACAGCCCTAGTCTTCCTCATGTGAAGGGAACACAGCCCTAGTCTTCCTCATGTGAAGAGAACACAGCCCTAGTCTTCCTCATGTGAAGGGAACACAGCCTTTGTCTTCCTCATACGAAGGGAACACAGCCCTAGTCTTCCTCATGTGAAGGGAACACAGCCTTTGTCTTCCTCATGTGAAGAGAACACAGCCTTTGTCTTCCTCATGTGAAGGGAACACAGCCTTTTTCTTCCTCATGTGAAGAGAACACAGGCTTTGTCTTCCTCATGTGAAGGGAACACAACCTTTGTCTTCCTCATGTGAAGAGAACACAGCCTTTGTCTTCCTCATGCGAAGAGAACACAGCCTTTGTCTTCCTCATGTGAAGGGAACACAGCCTTTTTCTTCCTCATGTGAAGAGAACACAGCCTTTGTCTTCCTCATGTGAAGAGAACACAGCCTTTGTCTTCCTCATGTGAAGAGAACACAGCCTTTGTCTTCCTCATGTGAAGGGAACACAGCCTTTTTCTTCCTCATGTGAAGAGAACACAGCCTTTGTCTTCCTCATGTGAAGGGAACACAGCCCTAGTCTTCCTCATGTGAAGAGAACACAGCCTTAGTCTTCCTCGTGTGAAGGGAACACAGCCTTAGTCTTCCTCGTGTGAAGGGAACACAGCCTTAGTCTTCCTCATGTGAAGGGAACACAGCCTTAGTCTTCCTCATGTGAAGGGAACACAGCCTTAGTCTTCCTCATGTGAAGGGAACACAGCCTTAGTCTTCCTCATGTGAAGGGAACACAGCCCTAGTCTTCCTCATGTGAAGGGAACACAGCCCGAGTCTTCCTCATGTGAAGAGAACACAGCCCTAGTCTTCCTCATGTGAAGAGAACACAGCCCTAGTCTTCCTCATGTGAAGAGAACACAGCCCCAGTCTTCCTCATGTGAAGAGAACACAGCCCTAGTCTTCCTCATGTGAAGGGAACACAGCCCTAGTCTTCCTCATGTGAAGAGAACACAGCCCTAGTCTTCCTCATGTGAAGGGAACACAGCCCTAGTCTTCCTCATGTGAAGAGAACACAGCCCTAGTCTTCCTCATGTGAAGGGAACACAGCCCTTGTCTTCCTCATGTGAAGGGAACACAGCCCTAGTCTTCCTCATGTGAAGGGAACACAGCCCTAGTCTTCCTCATGTGAAGGGAACACAGCCCTAGTCTTCCTCATGTGAAGGGAACACAGCCCTAGTCTTCCTCATGTGAAGGGAACACAGCCCTAGTCTTCCTCATGTGAAGGGAACACAGCCTTAGTGCTACTCACCGTTGATGTTCTGCAGGAACTCTGGAAAGTAGAAGAACTCCGGGATGAGCTCCTTGACGTCAGCGGGACTCTCCATGCGAGCCTGCCAGGCTGCTGCTACAGAGTGGAACTGACGGTCTGCACAGTCAAACCTGCAACACACACAGCCAGGAACCACACTGTTCAAATGTAACACACAGGGCCAGGAACCACACTGTTCAAATGTAACACACACAGCCAGGAACCACACTGTTCAAATGTAACACACACAGCCAGGAACCACACTGTTCAAATGTAACACACACAGCCAGGTACCACACTGTTCAAATGTAACACACACAGCCAGGTACCACACTGTTCAAATGTAACACACACAGCCAGGTACCACACTGTTCAAATGTAACACACACAGCCAGGTACCACACTGTTCAAATGTAACACACAGGGCCAGGAACCACACTGTTCAAATGTAACACACACAGCCAGGTACCACACTGTTCAAATGTAACACACACAGCCAGGAACCACACTGTTCAAATGTAACACACACAGCCAGGAACCACACTGTTCAAATGTAACACACACAGCCAGGAACCACACTGTTCAAATGTAACACACACAGCCAGGAACCACACTGTTCAAATGTAACACACAGGGCCAGGAACCACACTGTTCAAATGTAACACACACAGCCAGGAACCACACTGTTCAAATGTAACACACAGGGCCAGGTACCACACTGTTCAAATGTAACACACACAGCCAGGTACCACACTGTTCAAATGTAACACACAGGACCAGGAACCACACTGTTCAAATGTAACACACACAGCCAGGAACCACACTGTTCAAATGTAACACACACAGCCAGGAACCACACTGTTCAAATGTAACACACACAGCCAGGTACCACACTGTTCAAATGTAACACACAGGGCCAGGAACCACACTGTTCAAATGTAATGTGGAGGGTAGTGAAGGGTTACTGAACCTACAGCTGGATGAGGAGGGTAGTGAAGGGTTACTGTACCTGCCACTCTGCAGCTGGATGTGGAGGGTAGTGAAGGGTTACTGTACCTACAGCTGGATGAGGAGGGTAGTGAAGGGTTACTGTACCTACAGCTGGATGAGGAGGGTAGTGAAGGGTTACTGAACCTACAGCTGGATGTGGAGGGTAGTGAAGGGTTACTGTACCTGCAGCTGGATGTGGAGGGTAGTGAAGGGTTACTGTACCTACAGCTGGATGAGGAGGGTAGTGAAGGGTTACTGTACCTACAGCTGGATGAGGAGGGTAGTGAAGGGTTACTGTACCTGCCACTCTGCAGCTGGATGTGGAGGGTAGTGAAGGGTTACTGTACCTACAGCTGGATGAGGAGGGTAGTGAAGGGTTACTGTACCTACAGCTGGATGAGGAGGGTAGTGAAGGGTTACTGTACCTACAGCTGGATGTGGAGGGTAGTGAAGGGTTACTGTACCTACAGCTGGATGAGGAGGGTAGTGAAGGGTTACTGTACCTACAGCTGGATGAGGAGGGTAGTGAAGGGTTACTGTACCTACAGCTGGATGAGGAGGGTAGTGAAGGGTTACTGTACCTGCCACTCTGCAGCTAGATGTGGAGGGTAGTGAAGGGTTACTGTACCTGCCACTCTACAGCTGGATGTGGAGGGTAGTGAAGGGTTACTGTACCTGCCACTCTACAGCTGGATGAGGAGGGTAGTGAAGGGTTACTGTACCTACAGCTGGATGAGGAGGGTAGTGAAGGGTTACTGTACCTGCCACTCTGCAGCTGGATGTGGAGGGTAGTGAAGGGTTACTGTACCTACAGCTGGATGAGGAGGGTAGTGAAGGGTTACTGTACCTGCCACTCTGCAGCTGGATGTGGAGGGTAGTGAAGGGTTACTGTACCTACAGCTGGATGAGGAGGGTAGTGAAGGGTTACTGTACCTACAGCTGGATGAGGAGGGTAGTGAAGGGTTACTGTACCTACAGCTGGATGAGGAGGGTAGTGAAGGGTTACTGTACCTACAGCTGGATGTGGAGGGTAGTGAAGGGTTACTGTACCTACAGCTGGATGTGGAGGGTAGTGAAGGGTTACTGTACCTGCCACTCTGCAGCTGGATGTGGAGGGTAGTGAAGGGTTACTGTACCTACAGCTGGATGAGGAGGGTAGTGAAGGGTTACTGTACCTACAGCTGGATGAGGAGGGTAGTGAAGGGTTACTGTACCTACAGCTGGATGTGGAGGGTAGTGAAGGGTTACTGTACCTGCCACTCTGCAGCTGGATGTGGAGGGTAGTGAAGGGTTACTGTACCTACAGCTGGATGAGGAGGGTAGTGAAGGGTTACTGTACCTACAGCTGGATGAGGAGGGTAGTGAAGGGTTACTGTACCTACAGCTGGATGAGGAGGGTAGTGAAGGGTTACTGTACCTGCCACTCTACAGCTGGATGTGGAGGGTAGTGAAGGGTTACTGTACCTACAGCTGGATGAGGAGGGTAGTGAAGGGTTACTGTACCTACAGCTGGATGAGGAGGGTAGTGAAGGGTTACTGTACCTACAGCTGGATGTGGAGGGTAGTGAAGGGTTACTGTACCTACAGCTGGATGAGGAGGGTAGTGAAGGGTTACTGTACCTGCCACTCTGCAGCTGGATGTGGAGGGTAGTGAAGGGTTACTGTACCTACAGCTGGATGAGGAGGGTAGTGAAGGGTTACTGTACCTACAGCTGGATGTGGAGGGTAGTGAAGGGTTACTGTACCTACAGCTGGATGAGGAGGGTAGTGAAGGGTTACTGTACCTACAGCTGGATGTGGAGGGTAGTGAAGGGTTACTGTACCTACAGCTGGATGAGGAGGGTAGTGAAGGGTTACTGTACCTACAGCTGGATGAGGAGGGTAGTGAAGGGTTACTGTACCTACAGCTGGATGAGGAGGGTAGTGAAGGGTTACTGTACCTACAGCTGGATGAGGAGGGTAGTGAAGGGTTACTGTACCTACAGCTGGATGTGGAGGGTAGTGAAGGGTTACTGTACCTACAGCTGGATGTGGAGGGTAGTGAAGGGTTACTGTACCTACAGCTGGATGTGGAGGGTAGTGAAGGGTTACTGTACCTACAGCTGGATGAGGAGGGTAGTGAAGGGTTACTGTACCTACAGCTGGATGAGGAGGGTAGTGAAGGGTTACTGTACCTACAGCTGGATGTGGAGGGTAGTGAAGGGTTACTGTACCTGCCACTCTGCAGCTGGATGTGGAGGGTAGTGAAGGGTTACTGTACCTACAGCTGGATGTGGAGGGTAGTGAAGGGTTACTGTACCTACAGCTGGATGTGGAGGGTAGTGAAGGGTTACTGTACCTACAGCTGGATGAGGAGGGTAGTGAAGGGTTACTGTACCTACAGCTGGATGAGGAGGGTAGTGAAGGGTTACTGAACCTACAGCTGGATGAGGAGGGTAGTGAAGGGTTACTGTACCTACAGCTGGATGTGGAGGGTAGTGAAGGGTTACTGAACCTACAGCTGGATGTGGAGGGTAGTGAAGGGTTACTGTACCTACAGCTGGATGTGGAGGGTAGTGAAGGGTTACTGTACCTGCCACTCTGCAGCTGGATGTGGAGGGTAGTGAAGGGCTCCATACGGATCATGTAGTGCATGACTCCTGCAGCGTTAGAGTAGTGTGTTCCGTAGTGGAACTTATCTATGGTGCCCGTTGAGTCCTCAAAGCTCTCATACCTGATCAGACAAGACACAATGATTCAAATGGTTCCCTGCATTAACAGGAAGAATAATGAAGTCAACATGAAACACAGGCAGTAACACAGTGTATTTGTGGAGCACGTAGGCTGTGTATAATACTGGTCATTATAAAACAGACTGAATTCAGGTCACACAACACATATACTAGGATGAGCTTGGTGTTTAAACAGAACTGGAGATGATCTGGTCTGCGTCCCAAAGCATCATCTTCCCTACATAGTGGATCTACTTTTGACCAGAGCCACCTATTCCCTGGTTATAAATAGTGACCTAGTGTACATAGGAAACTGGGTGACATTTTGGACACAGCCCTGGAGTTCTCTGTGCGAGGTTACTGCAGTACTCACTTCTCCCTGACGTTCTGTGCGTGGCGGGGGTTGACTACTCCCATGGGTTTGGACAGGTCTCTGAACACGGCTGGGTTCTCCAGGTCCAGAACTGGAGAGGTGTAGTCACTCAGCACCCATGGGAACTGGACCCAACCCAACCCAGGGACACCATTAGATTAGACTGGACTACAGCATGAATGCTGTTCGCTCATTTGTTCCTGCATTCATGATTCATTTGTTTGTTGATTATTCTGTTCATTCATTCATTCATAGATTCAATGATTCATTTGTTTGTTGATTATTCTGTTCATTCATTCATTCATTCATAGATTCAATGATTCATTTGTTTGTTGATTCTTCTGTTCATTCATTCATTCATAGATTCAATGATTCATTTGTTTGTTTATTCTTCTGTTCATTCATTCATTCATAGATTCAATGATTCATTTGTTTGTTTATTCTTCTGTTCATTCATTCATTCATAGATTCAATGATTCATTTGTTTGTTGATTATTCTGTTCATTCATTCATTCATAGATTCAATGATTCATTTGTTTGTTGATTCTTCTGTTCATTCATTCATTCATAGATTCAATGATTCATTTGTTTGTTTATTCTTCTGTTCATTGATGCTTCTGTTTATTCATTTCATTCCTCCCTCCCTGGTTTACGGGACAGGGACTTACCACAGGGTACTGAGACAGGTCGTTGTAGGTACGTCCAGAGATGGTGTTTAGTTGCATCAGATATTCAAAGTTGGAAATCTCTCTGCATACCCATCTCTATTGACAAAACACACACAGTTAGCTTCCTCTCTGCATACCCATCTCTAATGACACACACAGTTAGCTTCCTCTCTGCATACCCATCTCTATTGACAAAACACACACAGTTAGCTTCCTCTCTGCATACCCATCTCTATTGACAAAACACAAACAGTTAGCTTCCTCTCTGCATACCCATCTCTATTGACAAAACACAAACAGTTAGCTTCCTCTCTGCATACCCATCTCTAATGACACACACAGTTAGCTTCCTCGCTGCATACCCATCTCTAATGACACACGCAGTTAGCTTCCTCTCTGCATACCCATCTCTAATGACACACACAGTTAGCTTCCTCTCTGCATACCCATCTCTAATGACACACACAGTTAGCTTCCTCTCTGCATACCCATCTCTATTGACAAAACACACACAGTTAGCTTCCTCTCTGCATACCCATCTCTATTGACAAAACACAAACAGTTAGCTTCCTCTCTGCATACCCATCTCTAATGACACACACAGTTAGCTTCCTCTCTGCATACCCATCTCTATTGACAAAACACACACAGTTAGCTTCCTCTCTGCATACCCATCTCTAATGACAAAACACAAACAGTTAGCTTCCTCTCTGCATACCCATCTCTAATGACAAAACACAAACAGTTAGCTTCCTCTCTGCATACCCATCTCTAATGACACACACAGTTAGCTTCCTCTCTGCATACCCATCTCTAATGACACACACAGTTAGCTTCCTCTCTGCATACCCATCTCTAATGACACAAACAGTTAGCTTCCTCTTAGTTTAGTTGACATGTTTGACATCATCATCTGAGACTCAATCATTAGATGTTACTGAGGTAGTAGGCTGAGTAGTAGGCTGAGGTCCTAGGCTGCAGTAGGCTCTCTAGGCTGACAGTAGGCTGAGGTAGTAGGCTGAGGTAGTAGGCATACCCATAGGCTGAGGTAGTAGGCTGAGGTAGTAGGCTGAGGTAGTAGGCTGAAGCATAGACTGAGGTAGTAGGCTGAGGCAGTAGGCTGAGGTAGTAGGCTGTAGTAGGCTGAGGTATTAGGCTGAGGTAGTAGGCTGAGGTAGTAGGCTGAGGGTAGGCTGAAGCAGTAGGCTGACAAAGGCTGAGGTAGTAGGCTGAAGCAGTAGGCTGCATACCCATCTGAGGTGAGTAGGCTGAGGTAGTAGGCTGAAGCAGTAGGCCCAGGTAGTAGGCTGACAAAACAGGCAAACAGTAGGCTGAGGTAGTAGACTGATATCCATCTGAGGTAGACAAAGGCACAGTAACAGTAGTAGGCTGAGGTAGTAGGCTGAGGTAGTAGACTGAGGTAGTAGGCTGAGGTAGTAGGCTGAGGTAGTAGGCTCTAGTAGGCAAAGCACAAACAGCTGAGGTATCTAGGCTGCAGTAGGCTGAGGTAGTAGGCTGAGGTAGTAGGCTGAGGTAGTAGGCTGAAGCAGTAGGCTGAGGTAGTAGACTGAGGTAGTAGGCTGAGGTAGTAGGCTGAAGCAGTAGGCTGAGGTAGTAGGCTGAGGTAGTAGGCTGAGGTAGTAGACTGAGGTAGTAGGCTGAGGTAGTAGGCTGAGGTAGTAGGCTGAGGTAGTAGGCTGAGGTAGTAGGCTGAGGTAGTAGGCTGAGGTAGTAGGCTGAGGTAGTAGGCTGAGGTAGTAGGCTGAGGTAGTAGGCTGAGGTAGTAGGCTGAGGTAGTAGGCTGAGGTAGTAGGCTGAAGCAGTAGGCTGAGGCAGTAGGCTGAGGTAGTAGGCTGAGGTAGTAGGCTGAGGTAGTAGGCTGAGGTAGTAGGCTGAGGTAGTAGGCTGAGGTAGTAGGCTGAAGCAGTAGGCTGAGGTAGTAGGCTGAGGTAGTAGGCTGAGGTAGTAGGCTGAGGTAGTAGGCTGAAGCAGTAGGCTGAGGTAGTAGCCTGAAGCAGTAGGCTGAGGTAGTAGGCTGAGGCAGTAGGCTGAGGTAGTAGGCTGAGGTAGTAGGCTGAGGTAGTAGGCTGAGGTAGTAGGCTGAGGCAGTAGGCTGAGGCAGTAGGCTGAGGCAGTAGGCTGAGGTAGTAGGCTGAAGCAGTAGGCTGAGGTAGTAGGCTGAGGTAGTAGGCTGAGGTAGTAGGCTGAAGCAGTAGGCTGAGGTAGTAGGCTGAAGCAGTAGGCTGAGGCAGTAGGCTGAGGTAGTAGGCTGAAGCAGTAGGCTGAGGTAGTAGGCTGAGGCAGTAGGCTGAGGTAGTAGGCTGAAGCAGTAGGCTGAGGCAGTAGGCTGTGGTAGTAGGTCCTTACTGAATCAATAGTTATCTGTGTAACACACAGGTTGCATCCCAAACTGCACCCTACTCCCTACATAGTGCACTGCTTTTGACCAGAGCCCTATGGGCCCTACATAGGGAATAGAGTCCCATTTGTGATGCAGACAGAGTTAACAGCTGTACCTGTGTGAGTCCAGAAGCCTTGAGGAGCTCCTGAGGAGAGCGGGAGCCGAAATAGAAGAGGTTGGGGGGCCGCAGCCCCAGGATCCTAGAGTACACCATGTTCCTCACCTGGGGAGGGAGGTCGGGGTCAGGTTATACATGTCTCTTACACTGGTCCTTTTCATATCACTTCACATTATCATTAGTGTCAAATAATGATACAATTCCACATCTTATTACAGGTATTGGGATCAACACTGTGGTACAAAGACAGTGGTGGCTGGTGCCACGTTAAATCGGAGGACGTGGCTCGGCTGGAAACGGAATGGTATCAGCCACAACAAAGTCATGGTTTCCTTGTGTTTGATACCAATACATTGACTCTATTCCAGCCATTACTGGGAGCCATATTCCCCTCATTAGCCTTCACTGTACTAAAGGCCTCAGGCCCTTGAATCTAGCAGTTAGACGAGAGACACACCTTCTTCTTGAAGTTGATGAAGTAGTGTGACTGGTCGATGAAGAACAGCTCCACAGCAGAGCGACGCAGGTTGTAGCGTCTCAGGTGCACCTCTCTCAGCTGAGACAGGGGCCGCTTGAAATCAAAACCAATTCCTGGATAGATAGAAGTTTGTCAACAAACAACTCTTTCAGATTCAACTGTATCATGATGTCAGCAGTGACTGTTCTTTACAGTGACTGGGGAATGATGCATACACTAAGACAGATCCTCTGGTCAGATGAAGCCTGGTTCTGGACTAAGAAGCCTGCTGATTGGAGAATCTCCATTGATATAGCATTACGGTCTCAAGACTAGATTTAATCTGTGTCTGGGAAACTGCCCCATAGTGTTCATTGCCAGACGTCTTTATGTCCTCACCCTCTTCCGTCTCCTCCTTCTCGCTGCTGGCGTCGTAGAAGTACAGGTGATGTGTGGTGACCTCCAGCCGACCCGGAACCACCGCCACGATGGTGATGAGCTCACAGTCCTCCGACAGAACCAGCTTCTCCTTCTGACTGTCGTCCTCCCCTCCACCCTGAGGAACCGTTAGAGAAAATACATGTATCAGATCACCACTAGCATTTCTGATTCAACTAACCAGGGGCTTGCAGAGAATTTTACTAGTTGAATCAGGTCACTGGTTCTGAGGTTGATATGTGGAGTGGGTAGGGGGGTGGAGATCAAATCACTCACTTATTGTCCAGAAAGACAATGTCCTCCTCTCCTAACTGGTCATCCTCCATGTCACTCACTTTGGCCTCCTTGGCAACAGCCAATGGGAGGGGTTCTGAACTGCGAGGACTATCAGCTCCTGATGTGGAGAGATGCAGACAGACAATACATTCTACTGAACCTGAGCACACACTCACAGACCTATATTACCTGAGCACACACTCACAGACCTATATTACCTGAGCACACTCTCACAGACCTATATTACCTGAGCACACTCTCACAGACCTATATTACCTGAACACACACACACAGACCTATATTACGTCTGAGATCCCCAAGGATTGGAAAGCTGCCGCAGTCATCCCCCTCTTCAAAGGAGGTTACAGACCTATATCCATCCTGCCCTGCCTATCTAAGGTCTTCGAATGCCAAGTCAACAAACAGATCACTGACCATCTCGAATCCCACCGTACCTTCTCCGCTGTGCAATCTGGTTTCCGAGCCGGTCACGGGTGCAACTCAGCCACACTCAAGGTACTAAACGATATCATAACCGCCATCGATAAAAGTGAGTACTGTGCAGCCGTCTTCATCGACCTTGCCAAGGCTTTCGACTCTGTCAATCACCATATTCTTATCGGCAGACTCAGTAGCCTCGGATTTTCGGATGACTGCCTTGCCTGGTTCACCAATTACTTTGCAGACAAGAGTTCAGTGTGTCAAATCGGAGGGCATGCTGTCCGGTCCTCTGGCAGTCTCTATGGGGGTGCCACAGGGTTCAATTCTCGGGCCAACTTTTTTTCTCTGTATATATCAATGATGTTGCTCTTGCTGCGGGCGATTCCCTGATCCACCTCTACGCAGACGACACCATTCTATATACTTCCGGCCCGTCATTGGACACTGTGCTATCTAACCTCCAAACGAGCTTCAATGCCATACAACACTCCTTCCGTGGCCTCCAACTGCTCTTAAACGCTAGTAAAACCAAATGCATGCTTTTCAACCGATCGCTGCCTGCACCCGCATGCCCGACTTGCATCACCACCCTGGATGGTTCCGACCTTGAATATGTGGACATCTATAAGTACCTAGGTGTCTGGCTAGACTGTAAACTCTCCTTCCAGACTCATATCAAACATCTACAATCGAAAATCAAATCAAGAGTCGGCTTTCTATTCCGCAACAAAGCCTCCTTCACTCACGCCGCCAAACTTACCCTAGTAAAACTGACTATCCTACCGATCCTCGACTTCGGCGATGTCATCTACAAAATTGCTTCCAACACTCTACTCAGCAAACTGGATGCAGTTTATCACAGTGCCATCCGTTTTGTCACTAAAGCACCTTATACCACCCACCACTGCGACTTGTATGCTCTAGTCGGCTGGCCCTCGCTACATATTCGTCGCCAGACCCACTGGCTCCAGGTCATCTACAAGTCCATGCTAGGTAAAGCTCCGCCTTATCTCAGTTCACTGGTCACGATGGCAAAACCCATCCATCCGTAGCACGCGCTCCATCAGGTGTATCTCACTGATCATCCCTAAAGCCAACACCTCATTTGGCCGCCTTTCGTTCCAGTACTCTGCTGCCTGTGACTGGAACAAATTGCAAAAATCGCTGAAGTTGGAGACTTTTATCTCCCTCACCAACTTCAAACATCTGCTATCTGAGCAGCTTACCGATCGCTGCAGCTGTACATAGTCTATTGGTAAATAGCCCACCCAATTTTACCTACCTCATTCCCATACTGTTTTTATTTATGTACTTTTCTGCTCTTTTGCACACCAATATCTCTACCTGTACATGACCATCTGATCATTTATCACTCCAGTGTTAATCTGCAAAATTGTAATTATTCGCCTACCTCCTCATGCCTTTTGCACACAATGTATATAGACTCCCCTTTTTTTCTACTGTGTTATTGACTTGTTAATTGTTTACTCCATGTGTAACTCTGTGTTGTCTGT
Organism: Oncorhynchus keta; assembly: GCF_023373465.1. Lineage (NCBI taxonomy): Eukaryota > Metazoa > Chordata > Actinopteri > Salmoniformes > Salmonidae > Oncorhynchus > Oncorhynchus keta. The sequence goes on from NW_026282034.1 coordinate 29,769, forward strand.
TCACACTGCTATGCTTTATCTTGGCCAGGTCGCAGTTGCAAATGAGAACTTGTTCTCAACTAGCCTACCTGGTTAAATAAAGGTGAAATAAAAAAAATAAAAATTACCTGAGCACACACTCACAGACCTATATTACCTGAGCTCACAGTCACAGACCTATACTACCTGAGCACACTCTCACAGACCTATATTACCTGAACACACTCTCACAGACCTATATTACCTGAACACACTCTCACAGACCTATATTACCTGAACACACACTCACAGTCACAGACCTATATTACCTGAGCACACTCTCACAGACCTATATTACCTGAGCACACACTCACAGTCACAGACCTATATTACCTGAGCACACTCTCACAGACCTATATTACCTGAACACACTCTCACAGACCTATATTACCTGAACACACTCTCACAGACCTATATTACCTGAACACACTCTCACAGACCTATATTACCTGAACACACTCTCACAGACCTATACTACCTGAGCACACTCTCACAGACCTATATTACCTGAACACACTCTCACAGACCTATATTACCTGAACACACACTCACAGTCACAGACCTATATTACCTGAGCACACTCTCACAGACCTATATTACTTGAGCACACACTCACAGTCACAGACCTATATTACCTGAGCACACTCTCACAGACCTATATTACCTGAACACACTCTCACAGACCTATATTACCTGAACACACACTCACAGTCACAGACCTATATTACCTGAGCACACTCTCACAGACCTATATTACTTGAGCACACACTCACAGTCACAGACCTATATTACCTGAGCACACTCTCACAGACCTATATTACCTGAACATACACTCACAGTCACAGACCTATATTACCTGAGCACACTCTCACAGACCTATATTACCTGAGCACACACTCACAGTCACAGACCTATATTACATGAGCACACTCTCACAGACCTATATTACCTGAACACACTCTCACAGACCTATATTACCTGAGCACACTCTCACAGACCTATATTACCTGAGCAGAGATTCAGGATGATAACTCTTTTATTTCTGATGTTGTGAAGCTTAATGCCAAACGAATTCCCCAATCTTAGGAAAATAAAGGTCTTCTAATCTAATGTTACCTGAACACAGATTTTAAAACACATTTTCAAAACACAGCAGTGTCCGGAGCTAACCTGCACACGAAAACAGATCACCTACCAATTTAGAATGGAAACTTGCTTCTGCTTAACAAAAGCAATTCACTGAAATCTGGTAGACATGGCTACGACGTCATAACTGGGCGAAGCACATAAAGTCCTAACATGCGATGTATAGTTGTCCTCTCATAAGGCGTACCCATATTGTCTCTGAAGGCGCTGGCTTCCTGGTGAGTGTCGTACTGGTAGTTCGGCACTAGTTTCAGACGCATCTTAGAGTACGTCTCCGCGCTGGACAACTTCCATTTCACCTCTAGTGGGACTCTGAGGTACAAATCACAGTAGATTCCAGTCAGGCACAAAGCACCACAACAAAGCTTACAATATATGATGACATTAGTAGTCGAGTCCATCTGGTGCAGGGTAAAGCTCCCATTATATGTTGATCTAGGGTCAGTTTTGCACTTTAACTCCTAATGGTTAAAGGAGTTGTTCACTATTTTACAACATGATGTTAGATGGTTCCTCACCTTGAAAGTAGCCTATGAGCCAGGAGAAACAGTCATTAGAAACCTAAGCTAACTTTAGCAACCGCTAGCTAAAAATCAATGGAAGTGATGGGAGGGTGAGCATGTTTATCTTTTACATGGCCAAATCCTCTTAAAGTAACTCAAACCAAGTAACATCAAACCAAATATGGAGTTGATGTCAGGTGACTTGGACAGTATTTGTTTCTAAACATGCCCCCATCACATCCATTGATTTGTAGCTAGCGGTGGCTAAAGTTCGCTGACGTTTGAAAAGGGTTGATTAAAGATAACTGCACCATAGATTCCAGTTTCTCCTGGCCCATAGACTACTTTCAGGGTGAGGAACCAGCTAACGTCATGTTGTAAAATAATGAACTACTCCTTTAATGTTAGGACATGGGGAAGGTAACCAGAGCCTAGATATATACACCTTACTATGGAATAGGCTGACAGTAGCCCTATGGGCCTTGGTCAAAAGTAGATCACTATATAGGGAATAGGGTGCCATTTGGGACGGAATCATAGATATAGATAGGATAGAGTCAGACCTGTGTGCCCAGGCCCCTCTCTCGCTGGTGAGCAGCCTGCGGAGGGATTCCCAGTGGCGCCACACTACTCCCTGCTGGCCGGAGCTCTGTTTCTGACCACTGTAGTAACGGCTGTTTTCACTGCGGACCCGCCTCAGGTACGGGTCCACTATCACCTCCTGTAAGAGCATGCACAGACCCCATGAGCACGCACGAACACGCACACACACAGAAATACCTGTCGATTAGTGACCCATCAGCAATACGAGCACAAACCAAGTTGTACTGGGCTGATAATCCACAGCTTCAGAATACTCCAGATCACCACAATATAATGAAGACAGTACAACTAGCTGAACAAAAACAACTTTCAAGACACATAATATTGACTTGATATTATTAATGTCATAATGGAGGTTATGTCATAATGGAGGACAGTGGACTGTACTATGACCTCATAGGACTACCAGGCCTGCTAGTAGCATAGTTTACCTGGAACTTGTCTTTGCTGTAGGTCTTCTCTTTGTCCCGCCGTATGGCAGTGCTCATCAGGTCATCAAAGCACGAGTTCCAGAAGTTAGACATGAGGTCATGACTCTTCCCAAACTGATCCAGTTCATACTGCTCCATGGTGGGCTGCACCTACACATTATATACAGTAATGTTATATACTATCTATACATTATATACACACATTATATACTTTAATGTTATATACTACCTATACATTATATACACACATTATATACAGTAATGTTATATACTATCTATACATTATATACACACATTATATACAGTAATGTTATATACTATCTACACATTATATACACACATTATATACAGTAATGTTATATACTATCTACACATTATATACACACATTATATACAGTAATGTTATATACTATCTACACATTATATACACACATTATATACAGTAATGTTATATACTATCTACACATTATATACACACATTATATACAGTAATGTTATATACTATCTACACATTATTGTGGAAGGACCACTAGAGGGCAGGCTGGGCTCATTATATAGCCCAACAAAGCATGGAGACAATATACTATCTACACATTATAGCACAGCTGACGGTACTAATTATATACTATCTACACATTATATAAAAGAGAATGGAACCAGTAATGTTAAAACTATCTATACATTATATACACACATTATATACAGTAAGCTGTTATATACTACCTATAGATTGACAAACCCGTGATTTATGTTTGTTGTAGTTTAAAAGATTATCCTATTGTGTTCTTGTTTCATATGGAGAAGATGTGTTTTTTCCTATGGAAGATTTTCATTGATTATGTTAGAATGTTTTTATCTACAATTATATACACCTCAATAGAGAACCGTGTTCAATCAGAAAATACTATCTGACTCATTTATTCCATTATTCAGTAATGTTATATACTATCTACACATTATATACATTATATACAGTAATGTTTATATACATCTACATACAGTAATGTTATATACTACCTACACATTATATACACACATTATATACAGTAATGTTATACTACCTACACATTGGCACAATGACTGGGAAAGAGGGATACCTAGTCAGTTGTACAACTGAATGTATTCAACTGAAATGTGTCTTCTGCATTTAACCCAGCCCCTCTGACTCAGACTGGGAGCAAAGGCCAAAACTGGGCTCTACTGCCAGATCTATGACATTTTCTATTTACAAGATATCTAAACAAAACAGATTTGTGATTATACACCGTCACACACATTTATAATAAATCCTCCGCTGAACCAAGTGGTCTGTTTGGCTTCGTATTTATGGGGCGGCAGGGTAGCCTAGTGGTTAGAGAGTAACCGAAAGGATGCAAGTTCAAATCCCCGAGCTGACAAGGTACAAATCTGTCATTCTGCCCCTGAACAGGCAGTTCCCCAGTAGGCCGTCATTGAAAATAAGAATTTGTTCTTAACTGACTTGCCAAGTTAAATAAAGGTCAAATAAAATATCCTCAAACCTCTTGGTCTGCTAGGTGACTTCTCTTCCATTAAATTCACATGGTAAATACAAGGAAAGCTTTCTGATTCTGTTCTCATTTCTAACCTGGGAGAGAAGCCACTGTCCTGGACAAAATCCTGGCCTTCCATCCACGTACCTCCAGTGTGTATATTAAGAGGTAAATAATGTGAGGAGGACCAGAGAACACTGAACAGACAGATGATCTGTCCCTGGTTTAGTTTTCACTCTGAGGCAGAAAGGAGGATGTGACATCAGCCTGTCTAGAAATACTAGCCTGAGAGAAGAGACAAAACATCAACACTGCGTTTAGTAGTAGAACCTACGGACTCAGTTTAGTTTCTGAACTAAAGAGAAGAGACAAAACGTCAACACCGCATTTAGTAGTAGAACCTACGGACTCAGTTTAGTTTCTGAACTAAAGAGAGAAGACAAAAGTCAACACGTTTAGTAGTAGAAAACGTTTCAACACCGCATTTAGTAGTAGAACCTACGGACTCAGTTTAGTTTCTGAACTAAAGAGAGAAGAGACAAAACGTCAACACCGCATTTAGTAGTAGAACCTACGGACTCAGTTTAGTTTCTGAACTAAAGAGAGAAGAGACAAAACGTCAACACTGCGCATTTTTAGTAGTAGAACCTACGGACTCAGTTTAGTTTCTGAACTAAAGAGAGAAGAGACAAAACATCAACACTGCATTTAGTAGTAGAACCTACGGACTCAGTTTAGTTTCTGAACTAAGAGAGAAGAGACAGAATATCAACACCGCATTTAGTAGTAGAACCTACGGACTCAGTTTAGTTTCTGAACTAAAGAAGAGAAGTGTACAAGCTAATATTTTAGCCTGTCCAGGAACTACTGAGGAAAATGAGCTGTCCAACATACTTGACTGTATGTTTATTTATTCCATGTGTAACTCTGTGTTGTTGTTTGTGTCACACTGCTTTGCTTTATCTTGGCCAGGTTGCAGTTGTAAATGAGAACTTGTTCCCAACTAGCCTACCTGGTTAAATAAAAAAAAAACGTTTTTATTTTTTTAAATACGACACTGTCTGAGATGTTGACAATAATCCATTGTCCATGGCCTGTGTGGTCCAGCCGTTACAGCACACATGTATACCAGAGTCGGCGTGGGTTTGAATCCATCCCACTGCCCTTTCACTCACCCTTCCCTGTCTTTCAAACAGTTTACTATCGCTTCAATACAAAAAGCCAATCAAATTAAAGTAGTGGGACTGACCCAGTCCTTAAAACAATACATTAATGAAAGTAGTGGGACTGACCCAGTCCTTAAAAAAATACATTAAAGCAAGTAGTGGGACTGACCCAGTCCTTAAAAAAATACCTTTATTATTAATTGTCCGTGTGAAATAAATCACGCCCCAAATGGCTTCCATGGGGCAGAAGGCTGTGATGTTGTGTTTCTGGATGGTCAGATAGCGAGCAACAAGCTGTCATATGGGGAATCGTAGGTGGCTCGTTTCAGCTGGTTTCAGCTGGTTTCAGCTGGTTTCAACTTGTTTCAGCTGGTTTCAGCTGGTTTCAGCTGGTTTCAACTAGTTTCAGCTGGTTTCAGCTCGTTTCAACTAGTTTCAGCTGGTTTCAGCTGGTTTCAGCTGGGTTCAACTAGTTTCAGCTGGTTTCAGCTCGTTTCAGCTCGTTTCAGCTGGTTTCAACTAGTTTCAGCTCGTTTCAGCTAGTTTCAGCTGGTTTCAACTAGTTTCAGCTGGTTTCAGCTCGTTTCAGCTGGTTTCAACTAGTTTCAGCTGGTTTCAACTAGTTTCAGCTGGTTTCAGCTGGTTTCAGCTGGTTGTATGTTGTTCTTGATACCAAGTTCTGTTTTGCCGTGTTTGACTGATGTCATGTCTATACTAATATGGCTCAAGTTCCTTAGCTAGCTAACCTACAACTGCAACGATAGATTTTAGAAACAAAAAGAGCTCCTTGTGCTCATATATTCAGTTTCAATAATTTTTTTATTTTATTTTATTTCACCTTTATTTAACCAGGTAGGCTAGTTGAGAACAAGTTCTCATTTGCAACTGCGACCTGGCCAAGATAAAGCATAGCAGTGTGAACAGACAACACAGAGTTACACATGGAGTAAACAATTAGCAAGTCAATAACACAGTAGAAAAAAATGGGCAGTCTATATACAATGTGTGCAAAAGGCATGAGGAGGTAGGCGAATAATACAATTTTGCAGATTAACACTGGAGTGATAAATGATCAGATGGGCATGTACAGGTAGAGATATTGGTGTGCAAAAGAGCAGAAAAGTAAATAAATAAAAACAGTATAAAAACAGTATGGGAATGAGGTAGGTGAAAAAGGGTGAGCTATTTACCTATAGACTATGTACAGCTGCAGCGATCGGTTAGCTGCTCGGATAGCTGATGTTTGAAGTTGGAGAGGGAGATAAAAGTCTCCAACTTCAGCGATTTTGCAATTCGTTCCAGTCACAGGCAGCAGAGTACTGGAACGAAAGGCGGCCAAATGAGGTGTTGGCTTTAGGGATGATCAGTGAGATACACCTGCTGGAGCGCGTGCTACGGATGGGTGTTGCCATCGTGACCAGTGAACTGAGATAAGGCGGAGCTTTACCTAGCATGGACTTGTAGATGACCTGGAGCCAGTGGGTCTGGCGACGAATATGTAGTGAGGGCCAGCCGACTAGAGCATACAAGTCGCAGTGGTGGGTGGTATAAGGTGCTTTAGCGACAAAACGGATGGCACTGTGATAGACTGCATCCAGTTTGCTGAGGAGAGTGTTGGAAGCCATTTTGTAGATGACATCGCCGAAGTCGAGGATCGGTAGGATAGTCAGTTTTACTAGGGTAAGCTTGGCAGCGTGAGTGAAGGAGGCTTTGTTGCGGAATAGAAAGCTGACTCTGGATTTGATTTTTGATTGGAGATGTTTGATGTGAGTCTGGAAGGAGAGTTTGCAGTCTAGCCAGACACCTAGGTACTTGTAGATGTCCACATATTCAAGGTTGGAACCATCCAGGGTGGTGATGCTAGTCGGGCATGCGGGTGCAGGCAGCGATCGGTTGAAAAGCATGCATTTGGTTTTGCTCGCGTTTAAGAGCAGTTGGAGGCCACGGAAGGAGTGCTGTATGGCATTGAAGCTCGTTTGGAGGTTTGATAGCACAGTGTCCAATGACGGGCCGAAAGTATATAGAATGGTGTCGTCTGCGTAGAGGTGGATCAGGGAATCGCCCGCAGCAAGAGCAACATCATTGATATATACAGAGAAAAGATTCGGCCCGAGAATTGAACCCTGTGGCACCCCCATAGAGACTGCCAGAGGACCGGACAGCATGCCCTCTGATTTGACACACTGAATAAACACTGAGATTAAATATAGTTTACATGTTGTTAACAATCTAAGCCGACCTCGTCGGTTTGGCCCCAGAGTTGCGCACCCGTTGGTTTTGTTGCTAAACAACCAACCCGTCTGTAAGGCCCTGGTCAAATGTAGTGCACTATATAGGGAATAGTGTGCCATATGGGATACAGCCTATATAAAGAAGAAGATAGATGAAGGTTGAGTGGTACTGACGTGGCGTTGGTAGAAGTCCAGCCACTCTACTGTGTGGCTGTAGCTCTGGAGGTCCTGGGCGAAGGTGGGGCTGCCGTTGGTGACTGGCAGGCTGGGCAGCAGGCCGTGCAGGGTCACGGGGTCAGCGTGTTGGTCCAGGAGGGTACGCACGATGGGCACGAGCTGAGAAAAGGTCTCCGTGTGTCCTCCGTTGGGGCCCGCCTAAAAATAAAAAACACCTTACTGTTGTACTTGTCTTTATCACACTAGCAGTCGTACTTGTCTTTATTTACTAGTGTAAAGCCGGTGATAAGAATGGAAACACCAGAATAACAGATGTTAATATGTTCTCACAGTAAAAGGTCTCTCACGAGCACCGACTTAGCAAATAGCTGCTTTATTGAGGAAGGTTTTAATTGCAATGACGATGTATGTGGTCGTCTTGCCTACTTGCCTACTACTGGTGGTCCTTCTGTAGCTCAGTTGGTAGAGCATGGCGCTTGTAACGCCAGGGTAGTGGGTTCGATTCCGGGACCACCCATACGTAGAATGTATGCACACGACTGTAAGTCGCTTTGGATAAAAGCGTCTGCTAAATGGCATATATTATTATTATAACTAAGTCTCTCTGGATAAGGACGCCTACTTTAGTTGAATGCATTAACTAAGTCTCTCTGGATAAGGACGCCTACTTTAGTTGAATGCATTAACTAAGTCTCTCTGGATAAGGACGCCTACTTTAGTTGAATGCATTAACTAAGTCTCTCTGGATAAGGACGCCTACTTTAGTTGAATGCATTAACTAAGTCTCTCTGGATAAGGACGCCTACTTTAGTTGAATGCATTAACTAAGTCTCTCTGGATAAGGACGCCTAATTTAGTTGAATGCATTAACTAAGTCTCTGGATAAGGACGCCTACTTTAGTTGAATGCATTAACTAAGTCTCTCTGGATAAGGACGCCTAATTTAGTTGAATGCATTAACTAAGTCTCTCTGGATAAGGACGCCTACTTTAGTTGAATGCATTAACTAAGTCTCTCTGGATAAGGACGCCTACTTTAGTTGAATGCATTAACTAAGTCTCTCTGGATAAGGACGCCTACTTTAGTTGAATGCATTAACTAAGTCTCTCTGGATAAGGACGCCTACTTTAGTTGAATGCATTAACTAAGTCTCTCTGGATAAGGACGCCTACTTTAGTTGAATGCATTAACTAAGTCTCTCTGGATAAGGACGCCTACTTTAGTTGAATGCATTAACTAAGTCTCTCTGGATAAGGACGCCTACTTTAGTTGAATGCATTAACTAAGTCTCTCTGGATAAGGACGCCTACTTTAGTTGAATGCATTAACTAAGTCTCTCTGGATAAGGACGCCTACTTTAGTTGAATGCATTAACTAAGTCTCTCTGGATAAGGACGCCTACTTTAGTTGAATGCATTAACTAAGTCTCTCTGGATAAGGACGCCTACTTTAGTTGAATGCATTAACTAAGTCTCTCTGGATAAGGACGCCTACTTTAGTTGAATGCATTAACTAAGTCTCTCTGGATAAGGACGCCTAATTTAGTTGAATGCATTAACTAAGTCTCTCTGGATAAGGACGCCTACTTTAGTTGAATGCATTAACTAAGTCTCTCTGGATAAGGACGCCTAATTTAGTTGAATGCATTAACTAAGTCTCTCTGGATAAGGACGCCTACTTTAGTTGAATGCATTAACTAAGTCTCTCTGGATAAGGACGCCTACTTTAGTTGAATGCATTAACTAAGTCTCTCTGGATAAGGACGCCTACTTTAGTTGAATGCATTAACTAAGTCTCTCTGGATAAGGACGCCTACTTTAGTTGAATGCATTAACTAAATCTCTCTGGATAAGGACGCCTACTTTAGTTGAATGCATTAACTAAGTCTCTCTGGATAAGGACGCCTACTTTAGTTGAATGCATTAACTAAGTCTCTCTGGATAAGGACGTCTGCTAAAATGACAGAAATGTCCAACGTAAATGTACCTCCATTACCCCGCCGGGCCACAGGGGGGCACCTAGTCGCCCCAGCAGGAAGCACACCTCGTCCCAGCCCAGAGATAGAACTGTCTGCAGGAGGCTGTGGAGTTTAACGCAGGCCATTACAGACACCTGGGGAGAGAGGGAAGGGAGAGAGACAGAGACACAGAGAGAGAAACAGAGAGACACAGAGAGAGAAATTATTTGGTCAAAAAGCAAATTAGGCTCCACTTCAAAAGTATTCTCACAGGTCTTAAAATCAACAGAAGTCCTAGTAAATGTTTCATCAGTACACAAACATAATATTATTATTCCTCAGCTGATGTATTTTTAAGTGGGGTACTAATACTAACAAAACACACAACAACAATTCAAGTGGATGGAAAAAGCTTTGCTCCTTCAAAAAATAAATAAACAAATCCCAACGCTTAAAGGAACATTTTGGACCATTTATTTATGACCACTTGATACTACTCCTACAGGAGTGCAAAATAGCACCCCATTCCCTACATAGTGCATAACTTTCTGGTCAGAGGTAGTGCACTATGTAGGGAACAGGGTACCATTTGGGATGCACCCCAACAGTAGTTATAACACAGAGAAGAGCTGCCCCGTCCTACACAACACTCCGGTAGTGTACTATGTAGGGAACAGGGTACCATTTGGGATGCACCCCAACAGTAGTTATAACTCAGAGAAGAGCTTCCCCGTCCTACACAACACTCCTCGGGAGGAATGCTAGCTATGTTCTCTGTGCACTGATAGATAACCATAGAAGGACTGGTGTTCTAAACACACCTTCCCTCCAAAGGTCTAACCTTTATTTGATAGTAAATGTGTACTAATAGACAGAGCATTGGGATTTGGTCCCACGGCATTTGGAGTTTAAACTTTCAAACCCACGCGTTGACTTATGCCCTCCAATGGATGTAGTTTGGAGAAAGAAGTTGTTTCCCCAATAGCACCCTATTCCACCCCTATCTCAGCCTATGGGCTCTGGTCAAAAGTAGTACACTATACAGTGAATAGGGAGCCATTCGGCATGCAGGCCAGAGTTAGAGCCAGTCCAGTTTGCCTAGAGGGAGGTGGGCGTAGCGTAACACCTGTGAGTCCTGTTCCTGGATGTAGCCGGTGATGATGCGCAGGCCGATCTGAGCCATCTCTCTGAGCTCCAGAGCCCCGGGGGTACCAGGGGTGCTGTGCCACGCCTGTAGTCTGTCCAGGAGGTTCACCACCCCCTCAAAGATCTACAACGACAACACACCTGTTAACAGTCTACAACACATGTTCAATCAATTCAATTCCCACAAGGGGCAATTATGTAGACAAGAGTGCAGATACGCGAAAACAACATAACAGTGACTCAATTCTCAAGACCGGGTTACCACACAGTTAAATGATATAGCTAGAACTACTATTCAAAACATCCTTCAAAACAGTAGCCGAGCTAAAGCCAACACACAAGACAAGACACAGCCACTGACATTAAACACACACTCATTCACGATTACAGGAAGTAGCTGTGCCGTTAATACATGTAACTACATGTAATCTAAAATGTAATCTAAAATGTAATCTACCTAATCCCAGAATATGTATTATTTACCATGAGAGGAACATAAACAATAACTAGTAATGCTGCATACTTCAAGAAAGGTTCAATTTCACCTTTCTGGTAAAAAAAAATAGTTATACATTGCTGAGATGAAGTCACTTTTGAGCTCAAATACACAGTACAAATATTATACAAATATTGAAAATATTAAATATTTTATGACGCATTTCCTATTCAATAAAACTGTAACGAATAAGGCTTGAAATGACTTCTACGCTTTCTAAATATAGTATAATCAGACTATAAAACCCACTAACTATAAGACTTCACCTTTCTTACAACTGTAAAATACATATTTGTATTTTTAGTGTCAGAGAAAATGTGCATATTTTCTAAAGGTCTCTCCTGATCAAAACATCCCACCGCTGTGAGCCACACAGACCTCTAGCCTGGCTTCCTGAACACGTTGGCAACTCGCCTTTCCTCTCATATTATTATCGTCCATCTAGGAGAAACAGAAAGTGTTTTTTTGTTTGTTTCAAATCTAGGAATTATATGAGATTAATGGCTGTAAATGGATCTCTGAATGTGCTACAGTGAATGAACCACTCTCTTGTTGAGCTACGATGTAAGGATTGCAGGCATGTGCTTTGTCAGTGTCTGTGACATAGGGTTCAGCCAGGAGATGACGGACAGTCGGAAGAGCCAATTAAAATGGTAGGACGGAGATCCCAGCTTCAAGTGGTTTCAAATTTCACATCCTACGTCACACAGGCACAAAAAATATACTACTGTGTCCGTGGGAACTAGGGCTGGCACTCAATGCAAGCCATTTCCATCTACAGGGTCCACAGATGGATCTCTAAGTGAAAATATCGGTCGGGACTGGAAACAGAACCACGCAGGTCCCCTAAACAGGGGACTTTACATCTACAGTGGGGCAAAAAAGTAAAAGGCTGGGTCTTTCAGCATGACAATAATCCCAAACACACCGCCCCGGCAACGAAGGAGTAGCTTCGTAAGAAGGATTTCAAGGTCCTGGAGTGACCTAGCCAGTCTCCAGATCTCAACCCCATAGAAAATCTTTGGAGGGAGTTGAAAGTCTGTGTTGCCCAGCAACAGCCCCAAAACATCACTGCTCTAGAGGAGCTCTGCATGGAGGAATGGGCCAAAATACCAGCAACAGTGTGAAAACCTTGTGAAGACTTACAGAAAACGTTTGACCTCTGTCATTGCCAACAAAAGGTATATAACAAAGTATTGAGATAAATAAATTCATAAAAAATCCTACAATGTGATTTTCTGGATTTCTTTTCTCTCATTTTGTCTGTCATAGTTGAAGTGTACCTATGATGAAAATGACAGGCCTCTCTCATCATTTTAAGTAGGGGAACTTGCACAATTGGTGGCTGACTAAATACTTTTTTGCCCCATTTGGGATGCAGACAACGTGTGGACCATGGTGAAGTACTACTGTACCTTCTCGCTCCACAGGGCCTGGTTGTCTGTTCCCTCTGAGAAGAGGAAGTCCTGGAGCAGCCTGAGGAGACGCAGCAGACTGGGGAAGTATGGTAGAGAGACACCCTGAGAGTCCCTCAGGTCTGACAGAGAAGACTCCAGCATCATCTCTAACAGACTGAGAGACACAGCAGAGAGGAGGGGAGAGGAGGGAGGGAGAATAGCCAGTCAACGTTTAACAAGCCAGTTAACATTTAGGGCTACATTTTGCTCAACCAAAACAGCACAGAACTGAAAAAAAGTTGATTTCTGTGGTTGATGTATGTAAGACTATTAAACAGGTTAACGTTCACAAGGCCGCAGAGCCAGACATTACCAGGATGCATACTCAGAGCAAGCACCAACCAACTGGCAAGTGTCTTCACTGACATGTTCAACCTCTCCCTGACCCAGTCTGTAATACCAACATGTTTCCAGCAGACCACCATAGTCCCTGTGCCCAAGAACGCCAAGGTAACCTGCCTAAATGACTATCGCCCCGTAGCACTCACATTTTTAGCCAAGAAATGCTTTGAAAGGCTGGTCATGGTTCAGATCAACAGCATCACCCCTGGACCCACTCTAATTCACATACCGCCCCAACAGATCCAGATGACGCAATCTCTATTACCCTCCACACTGCCCTTTTCCACCTGGGCAAGAGGAGCACCTATGTGACAATGCTGTTCATTGACTACAGCTCAGTGTTCAACACCACAGTCCTCTCCAAGCTCATCACTAAGCTAAGGACCCTGGGAGTAAACACCTCCCTCTACAGCTGGATCCTGGACTTCCTGACGGGCCGCCCCCCCAGGTGGTAAGGGTAGGTAACAACACATCCGCCACACTGACACCCTTCTGTACTCCCTGTTCACCCACTGCGTGGCCACGCACGACTCAAACACCATCATTACCTTTTCTGACGACACGACGGTGGTAGACCTGATCACCGACGACGATGATGAGACAGCCTATAGGGAGGTCAGTGACCTGGCAGTGTGGTATCAGGACAACAAAATCTCCCTCAACGTCTGCAAGACAAATGAGCTGATCGCTGACTACAGGAAACAGAGAGCCTAAGCACGCCCCCATTCACCTCGATGTGTCTGTAGTGGAGCGGGTGGAGAGTTTCAAGGTTCCTCGGTGTCCACATCACTAAGGAATTAACATGGTCCACACACACCCACACAGTCATGAAGAAGGCACGACAAAGCCTCTTCCCCCTCAGGAGGCACGACAACGCCTCTTCCCCCTCAGGAGGCACGACAATGCCTCTTCCCCCTCAGGAGGCACGACAACGCCTCTTCCCCCTCAGGAGGCACGACAACGCCTCTTCCCCCTCAGGAGGCACGACAATGCCTCTTCCCCTCAGGAGGCGGTAAAGATGTGTCATGAAGAAGGCATGACAACGCCTCTTCCCCCTCAGGAGGCGGTAAAGATTTGTCATGAAGAAGGCACGACAACGCCTCTTCCCCCTCAGGAGGCATGACAACGCCTCTTCCCCTCAGGAGGCACGACAACGCCTCTTCCCCCTCAGGAGGCACGACAACACCTCTTCCCCTCAGGAGGCACGACAACACCTCTTCCCCCTCAGGAGGCACGACAACGCCTCTTCCCCTCAGGAGGCACGACAACGCCTCTTCCCCTCAGGAGGCACGACAACGCCTCTTCCCCTCAGGAGGTGGTAAAGATGTGTCATGAAGAAGGCACGACAACGCCTCTTCCCCTCAGGAGGCACGACAACGCCTCTTCCCCTCAGGAGGCGGTAAAGATGTGTCATGAAGAAGGCATGACAACGCCTCTTCCCCTCAGGAGGCGGTAAAGATTTGTCATGAAGAAGGCACGACAACGCCTCTTCCCCCTCAGGAGGCACGACAACGCCTCTTCCCCTCAGGAGGCACGACAACGCCTCTTCCCCCTCAGGAGGCACGACAACACCTCTTCCCCTCAGGAGGCACGACAACGCCTCTTCCCCTCAGGAGGCACGACAACGCCTCTTCCCCCTCAGGAGGCACGACAACGCCTCTTCCCCTCAGGAGGCACGACAACGCCTCTTCCCCTCAGGAGGTGGTAAAGATGTGTCATGAAGAAGGCACGACAACGCCTCTTCCCCCTCAGGAGGCACGACAACGCCTCTTCCCCCTCAGGAGGCGGTAAAGATGTGTCATGAAGAAGGCACGACAACGCCTCTTCCCCCTCAGGAGGCACGACAACGCCTCTTCCCCTCAGGAGGCACGACAACACGTCTTCCCCCTCAGGAGGCACGACAACACGTCTTCCCCTCAGGAGGCACGACAACACGTCTTCCTCCTCAGGAGGCACGACAACACGTCTTCCCCTCAGGAGGCACGACAACACGTCTTCCCCCTCAGGAGGCACGACAACGCCTCTTCCCCTCAGGCGGCACGACAACGCCTCTTCCCCTCAGGAGGTGGTAAAGATGTGTCATGAAGAAGGCACGACAACGCCTCTTCCCCTCAGGAGGCACGACAACGCCTCTTCCCCTCAGGAGGCGGTAAAGATGTGTCATGAAGAAGGCACGACAACGCCTCTTCCCCCTCAGGAGGCACGACAACGCCTCTTCCCCTCAGGAGGCACGACAACACGTCTTCCCCTCAGGAGGCACGACAACACGTATTCCCCCTCAGGAGGCACGACAACTCGTCTTCCCCCTCAGGAGGCACGACAACACGTCTTCCTTCTCAGGAGGCACGACAACACGTCTTCCCCCTCAGGAGGCACGACAACACGTCTTCCCCCTCAGGAGGCACGACAACGCCGCTTCCCCTCAGGAGGCACGACAACACGTCTTCCTCTTCAGGAGGCACGACAACACCTCTTCCCCCTCAGGAGGCACGACAACGCCTCTTCCCCCTCAGGAGGCGGTAAAGATGGGTCACGAAGAAGGCACGACAACACCTCTTCCCTCTTAGGAGGCACGACAACGCCTCCTCCCCTTAGGAGGATGTAAAGATGTGTCATGAAGAAGGCACGACAACACCTCTTCCCCTCAGGAGGCACGACAACGCCTCTTCCCCTCAGGAGGCACGACAAAGCCTCTTCCCCTCAGGAGGCAGTAAAGATGTATCATGAAGAAGGCACGACAACGCCTCTTCCCCCTCAGGAGGCACGACAACGCCTCTTCCCCCTCAGGAGGCACGACAACACCTCTTCCCCAGGAGGCACGACAACACCTCTTCCCCAGGAGGCACGACAACACCTCTTCCCCCTCAGGAGGCACGACAACGCCTCTTCCCCTCAGGAGGCACGACAACGCCTCTTCCCCCTCAGGAGGCACGACAACACGTCTTCCCCCTCAGGAGGCACGACAACACCTCTTCCCCTCAGGAGGCACGACAACGGCGCTTCCCCCTCAGGAGGCACGACAACGCCGCTTCCCCCTCAGGAGGCACGACAACGCCTCTTCCCCTCAGGAGGCGGTAAAGATGTGTCACGAAGAAGGCACGACAACACCTCTTCCCCCTCAGGAGGCACGACAACACCTCTTCCCCCTCAGGAGGCACGACAACACCTCTTCCCCCTCAGGAGGCACGACAACGCCTCTTCCCCCTCAGGAGGCACGACAACGCCTCTTCCCCCTCAGGAGGCGGTAAAGATGTGTCATGAAGAAGGCACGACAACGCCTCTTCCCCCTCAGGAGGCACGACAACGCCTCTTCCCCCTCAGGAGGCACGACAACACCTCTTCCCCCTCAGGAGGCACGACAACGCCTCTTCCCCCTCAGGAGGCACGACAACGCCTCTTCCCCCTCAGGAGGCACGACAACGCCTCTTCCCCCTCAGGAGGCACGACAACGCCTCTTCCCCTCAGGAGGCACGACAACGCCTCTTCCCCTCAGGAGGCACGACAACGCCTCTTCCCCCTCAGGAGGCACGACAACGCCTCTTCCCCCTCAGGAGGCACGACAACGCCTCTTCCCCCTCAGGAGGCACGACAACGCCTCTTCCCCCTCAGGAGGCACGACAACGCCTCTTCCCCCTCAGGAGGCGGTAAAGATGTGTCATGAAGAAGGCACGACAACACCTCTTCCCCCTCAGGAGGCACGACAGCGCCTCTTCCCCCTCAGGAGGCACGACAACGCCTCTTCCCCCTCAGGAGGCGGTAAAGATGTATCATGAAGAAGGCACGACAACACCTCTTCCCCCTCAGGAGGCACGACAACGCCTCTTCCCCCTCAGGAGGCGGTAAAGATGTGTCATGAAGAAGGCACGACAACACCTCTTCCCCCTCAGGAGGCACGACAACGCCTCCTCCCCCTTAGGAGGATGTAAAGATGTGTCATGAAGAAGGCACGACAACACCTCTTCCCCCTCAGGAGGCACGACAACGCCTCTTCCCCCTCAGGAGGCACGACAATGCCTCTTCCCCTCAGGAGGCACGACAATGCCTCTTCCCCTCAGGAGGCACGACAACACCTCTTCCCCTCAGGAGGCGGTAAAGATGTATCATGAAGAAGGCACGACAACGCCTCTTCCCCCTCAGGAGGCGGTAAAGATGTGTCATGGGACCTCAGATCCTCAAAGTTCTACAGCTGCACCATTGAGAGCCTCTTGACAGGCTGCATTCCACCACAAGGCGCAACAGAGGGAAGTGCGTACGGCCCAGTACATCACTGGTACCCTGTGTATGTAGCCTAGTTCTCAATGATCTCTTACTCCTGCACATGGACTCAGTATTGGTACCCTGTGTATGTAGCCTAGTTCTCAATGATCTCTTACTCCTGCACATGGACTCAGTATTGGTACCCTGTGTATGTAGCCTAGTTCTCAATGATCTCTTACTCCTGCACATGGACTCAGTACTGGTACCCTGTGTATGTAGCCTAGTTATCAATGATCGCTCACTCCTGCACATGGACTCAGTACTGGTACCCTGTGTATGTAGCCTAGTTCTCAATGATCTCTCACTCCTGCACATGGACTCAGTACTGGTACCCTGTGTATGTAGCCTAGTTCTCAATTATCTCTCACCCCTGCACATGGACTCAGTACTGGTACCATGTGTATGTACTTAGTGATCAATTATCTCTCACCCCTGCACATGGACTCAGTACTGGTACCCTGTGTATGTACCTAGTTATCAATGATCTCTCACTCCTGCACATGGACTCAGTACTGGTACCCTGTGTATGTAGCCTAGTTATCAATTATCTCTTACTCCTGCACATGGACTCAGTACTGGTACCCTGTGTATGTACTTAGTTATCAATTATCTCTCACCCCTGCACATGGACTCAGTACTGGTACCCTGTGTATGTAGCCTAGTTATCAATGATCTCTTACTCCTGCACATGGACTCAGTACTGGTACCCTGTGTATGTACTTAGTTATCAATTATCTCTCACCCCTGCACATGGACTCAGTACTGGTACCCTGTGTATGTACTTAGTTCTCAATTATCTCTCACCCCTGCACATGGACTCAGTACTGGTACCCTGTGTATGTACTTAGTTCTCAATTATCTCTCACCCCTGCACATGGACTCAGTACTGGTACCCTGTGTATGTAGCCTAGTTATCAATGATCGCTCACTCCTGCACATGGACTCAGTACTGGTACCCTGTGTATGTAGCCTAGTTCTCAATTATCTCTCACCCCTGCACATGGACTCAGTACTGGTACCATGTGTATGTAGCCTAGTTCTCAATTATCTCTCACCCCTGCACATGGACTCAGTACTGGTACCATGTGTATGTAGCCTAGTTCTCAATTATCTCTTACTCCTGCATATGGACTCAGTACTGGTACCCTGTGTTTGTACCTAGTTATCGTTCCTCATTGTTATTCCGTTTCTCTCTGCATGGTTGTGAAGGGCCCGTCAGTAAGCATTTCACTGTTAGTCTACATCTGTTGTTTACCAAGCATTTCACTGTTAGTCTACATCTGTTGTTTACCAAGCACTTCACTGTTAGTCTACACCTGTTGTTTACCAAGCATTTCACTGTTAGTCTACATCTGTTGTTTACCAAGCATTTCACTGTTAGTCTACATCTGTTGTTTACCAAGCATTTCACTGTTAGTCTACATCTGTTGTTTACCAAGCATTTCACTGTTAGTCCACACCTGTTGTTTACCAAGCACTTCACTGTTAGTCCACACCTGTTGTTTACCAAGCATTTCACTGTTAGTCCACACCTGTTGTTTACCAAGCATTTCACTGTTAGTCTACACCTGTTGTTTACCAAGCATTTCACTGTTAGTCTACACCTGTTGTTTACCAAGCATTTCACTGTTAGTCCACACCTGTTGTTTACCAAGCATTTCACTGTTAGTCTACACCTGTTGTTTACCAAGCATTTCACTGTTAGTCCACACCTGTTGTTTACCAAGCATTTCACTGTTAGTCTACACCTGTTGTTTACCAAGCATTTCACTGTTAGTCTACACCTGTTGTTTACCAAGCATTTCACTGTTAGTCTACACCTGTTGTTTACCAAGCACTTCACTGTTAGTCTACACCTGTTGTTTACCAAGCACTTCACTGTTAGTCTACACCTGTTGTTTACCAAGCATTTCACTGTTAGTCTACACCTGTTGTTTACCAAGCATTTCACTGTTAGTCTACACCTGTTGTTTACCAAGCATTTCACTGTTAGTCCACACCTGTTGTTTACCAAGCATTTCACTGTTAGTCTACACCTGTTGTTTACCAAGCACTTCACTGTTAGTCTACACCTGTTGTTTACCAAGCATTTCACTGTTAGTCTACACCTGTTGTTTACCAAGCATTTCACTGTTAGTCTACACCTGTTGTTTACCAAGCATTTCACTGTTAGTCTACACCTGATGTTTACCAAGCATTTCACTGTTAGTCCACACCTGTTGTTTACCAAGCACTTCACTGTTAGTCTACACCTGTTGTTTACCAAGCATTTCACTGTTAGTCTACACCTGTTGTTTACCAAGCACTTCACTGTTAGTCTACACCTGTTGTTTACCAAGCATTTCACTGTTAGTCTACACCTGTTGTTTACCAAGCATTTCACTGTTAGTCTACACCTGTTGTTTACCAAGCATTTCACTGTTAGTCTACACCTGTTGTTTACCAAGCACTTCACTGTTAGTCTACACCTGTTGTTTACCAAGCATTTCACTGTCAGTCTACACCTGTTGTTTACCAAGCACTTCACTGTTAGTCTACACCTGTTGTTTACCAAGCACTTCACTGTTAGTCTACACCTGTTGTTTACCAAGCATTTCACTGTTAGTCTACACCTGTTGTTTACCAAGCATTTCACTGTTAGTCTACACCTGTTGTTTACCAAGCATTTCACTGTTAGTCCACACCTGTTGTTTACCAAGCATTTGATCAAATAAAACTTGGTTTGAAGTCACCTTAATGAATCTGTTTACTGACATGAGACAGAGGGAGTTGCATATCAAGGACAGTGGGAGTGACTGACTGACTAACCTGGGTCCCAAACAACATGTTTGACCAGGGCCCATAGGGTGCCATTTGGGATGCAGACACTGACTGACTGGCTGGCTGACTAAATATCTGACTGACTGATTGGCTGGCTAACTAAATAGCTGACTGGATAACTAACTAAATATCTGACTGACTGATTGGCTGGCTAACTAAATAGCTGACTGGATAACTAACTAAATATCTGACTGACTGATTGGCTGGCTGGCTAAATAGCTGACTGGATAACTAACTAAATATCTGACTGACTGATTGGCTGGCTGGCTAAATAGCTGACTGGATAACTAACTAAATATCTGACTGACTGATTGGCTGGCTGGCTAAATAGCTGACTGGATAACTAACTAAATAGCTGACTGGCTGGCTGGCTGGCTGGCTGTCTGTCGACTGACTGACCTGCATTTGATATCGTCAGGCGGGCGGACCAGTTGGCAGGAGGAGCCCAGCTTGGTGAGGACAGAGAAGACCTGTCCCCTCTCCCTCCACACGGCGTCCTCCCCCCCCTCCGACCCGCTGCCGCACCACAGCACAGAGAACACGATGTTAGTCAGCAGGTTACACAGCTCCTCCTCTGGCATCTGCTGAAAGGGACCACACACACACACACACACACCATAATCACAGTTAGACACACAGATACAGTACATCGTGTCGGAGACGGGCTAAACCGCGGAGGCATCTGCACAACTGTATTCTAGGATATTGAACCGTTGGTTGAATAGTTTCCTCATTCTCAGCACGACTCATCACATTCAGTTGAATAGGAGTCATGTACACTGAGCCACGCTGGTTGTATAGGAGTCATGTACACTGAGCCACGCTGGTTGTATAGGAGTCATGTACACTGAGCCACGCTGGTTGTATAGGAGTCATGTACACTGAGCCACGCTGGTTGTATAGGAGTCATGTACACTGAGCCACGCTGGTTGTATAGGAGTCATGTACACTGAGCCACGCTGGTTGAATAGGAGTCATGTACACTGAGCCACACTGGTTGTATAGGAGTCATGTACACTGAGCCACGCTGGTTGTATAGGAGTCATGTACACTGAGCCACGCTGGTTGTATAGGAGTCATGTACACTGAGCCACACTGGTTGTATAGGAGTCATGTACACTGAGCCACGCTGGTTGTATAGGAGTCATGTACACTGAGCCACGCTGGTTGAATAGGAGTCATGTACACTGAGCCACACTGGTTGTATAGGAGTCATGTACACTGAGCCACACTGGTTGTATAGGAGTCATGTACACTGAGCCACGCTGGTTGTATAGGAGTCATGTACACTGAGCCACACTGGTTGTATAGGAGTCATGTACACTGAGCCACGCTGGTTGTATAGGAGTCATGTACACTGAGCCACGCTGGTTGAATAGGAGTCATGTACACTGAGCCACGCTGGTTGAATAGGAGTCATTTACACTGAGCCACGCTGGTTGAATAGGAGTCATTTACACTGAGCCACACTGGTTGAATAGGAGTCATGTACACTGAGCCACACTGGTTGTATAGGAGTCATGTACACTGAGCCACGCTGGTTGTATAGGAGTCATGTACACTGAGCCACGCTGGTAGTATAGGAGTCATGTACACTGAGCCACGCTGGTTGTATAGGAGTCATGTACACTGAGCCACACTGGTTGTATAGGAGTCATGTACACTGAGCCACGCTGGTTGTATAGGAGTCATGTACACTGAGCCACGCTGGTTGTATAGGAGTCATGTACACTGAGCCACGCTGGTTGTATAGGAGTCATGGACACTGAGCCACGCTGGTTGTATAGGAGTCATGTACACTGAGCCACACTGGTTGTATAGGAGTCATGTACACTGAGCCACACTGGTTGAATAGGAGTCATGTACACTGAGCCACGCTGGTTGTATAGGAGTCATGTACACTGAGCCACGCTGGTTGTATAGGAGTCATGTACACTGAGCCACACTGGTTGTATAGGAGTCATGTACACTGAGCCACGCTGGTTGTATAGGAGTCATGTACACTGAGCCACACTGGTTGTATAGGAGTCATGTACACTGAGCCACGCTGGTTGTATAGGAGTCATGTACACTGAGCCACACTGGTTGTATAGGAGTCATGTACACTGAGCCACGCTGGTTGTATAGGAGTCATGTACACTGAGCCACGTTGGTTGTATAGGAGTCATGTACACTGAGCCACGCTGGTTGTATAGGAGTCATGTACACTGAGCCACGCTGGTTGAATAGGAGTCATGTACACTGAGCCACGCTGGTTGTATAGGAGTCATGTACACTGAGCCACGCTGGTTGTATAGGAGTCATGTACACTGAGCCACGCTGGTTGTATAGGAGTCATGTACACTGAGCCACGCTGGTTGTATAGGAGTCATGTACACTGAGCCACACTGGTTGAATAGGAGTCATGTACACTGAGCCACGCTGGTTGTATAGGAGTCATGTACACTGAGCCACGCTGGTTGTATAGGAGTCATGTACACTGAGCCACGCTGGTTGTATAGGAGTCATGTACACTGAGCCACACTGGTTGTATAGGAGTCATGTACACTGAGCCACGCTGGTTGAATAGGAGTCATGTACACTGAGCCACGCTGGTTGTATAGGAGTCATGTACACTGAGCCACACTGGTTGTATAGGAGTCATGTACACTGAGCCACACTGGTTGAATAGGAGTCATGTACACTGAGCCACGCTGGTTGAATAGGAGTCGTGTACACTGAGCCACGCTGGTTGAATAGGAGTCGTGTACACTGAGCCACGCTGGTTGTATAGGAGTCATGTACACTGAGCCACACTGGTTGTATAGGAGTCATGTACACTGAGCCACACTGGTTGTATAGGAGTCATGTACACTGAGCCACGCTGGTTGTATAGGAGTCATGTACACTGAGCCACGCTGGTTGTATAGGAGTCATGTACACTGAGCCACGCTTGTTGTATAGGAGTCATGTACACTGAGCCACGCTGGTTGTATAGGAGTCATGTACACTGAGCCACGCTGGTTGAATAGGAGTCATTTACACTGAGCCACACTGGTTGTATAGGAGTCATGTACACTGAGCCACGCTTGTTGTATAGGAGTCATGTACACTGAGCCACGTTGGTTGTATAGGAGTCATGTACACTGAGCCACGCTGGTTGTATAGGAGTCATGTACACTGAGCCACGCTGGTTGAATAGGAGTCATGTACACTGAGCCACGCTGGTTGTATAGGAGTCATGTACACTGAGCCACGCTGGTTGTATAGGAGTCATGTACACTGAGCCACGCTGGTTGTATAGGAGTCATGTACACTGAGCCACGCTGGTTGTATAGGAGTCATGTACACTGAGCCACGCTGGTTGTATAGGAGTCATGTACACTGAGCCACGCTGGTTGTATAGGAGTCATGTACACTGAGCCACGCTGGTTGTATAGGAGTCATGTACACTGAGCCACGCTGGTTGTATAGGAGTCATGTACACTGAGCCACGCTGGTTGTATAGGAGTCATGTACACTGAGCCACACTGGTTGTATAGGAGTCATGTACACTGAGCCACGCTGGTTGTATAGGAGTCATGTACACTGAGCCACGCTGGTTGTATAGGAGTCATGTACACTGAGCCACGCTGGTTGAATAGGAGTCATGTACACTGAGCCACGCTGGTTGTATAGGAGTCATGTACACTGAGCCACGCTGGTTGTATAGGAGTCATGTACACTGAGCCACGCTGGTTGTATAGGAGTCATGTACACTGAGCCACGCTGGTTGTATAGGAGTCATGTACACTGAGCCACACTGGTTGTATAGGAGTCATGTACACTGAGCCACGCTGGTTGTATAGGAGTCATGTACACTGAGCCACGCTGGTTGTATAGGAGTCATGTACACTGAGCCACGCTGGTTGAATAGGAGTCATGTACACTGAGCCACGCTGGTTGTATAGGAGTCATGTACACTGAGCCACGCTGGTTGTATAGGAGTCATGTACACTGAGCCACGCTGGTTGTATAGGAGTCATGTACACTGAGCCACGCTGGTTGTATAGGAGTCATGTACACTGAGCCACGCTGGTTGTATAGGAGTCATGTACACTGAGCCACGCTGGTTGTATAGGAGTCATGTACACTGAGCCACGCTGGTTGTATAGGAGTCATGTACACTGAGCCACGCTGGTTGTATAGGAGTCATGTACACTGAGCCACACTGGTTGTATAGGAGTCATGTACACTGAGCCACGCTGGTTGTATAGGAGTCATGTACACTGAGCCACGCTGGTTGTATAGGAGTCATGTACACTGAGCCACGCTGGTTGTATAGGAGTCATGTACACTGAGCCACGCTGGTTGTATAGGAGTCATGTACACTGAGCCACGCTGGTTGTATAGGAGTCATGTACACTGAGCCACACTGGTTGTATAGGAGTCATGTACACTGAGCCACGCTGGTTGTATAGGAGTCATGTACACTGAGCCACGCTGGTTGTATAGGAGTCATGTACACTGAGCCACGCTGGTTGTATAGGAGTCATGTACACTGAGCCACGCTGGTTGTATAGGAGTCATGTACACTGAGCCACGCTGGTTGTATAGGAGTCATGTACACTGAGCCACGCTGGTTGTATAGGAGTCATGTACACTGAGCCACGCTGGTTGTATAGGAGTCATGTACACTGAGCCACCCTGGTTGTATAGGAGTCAT
This sequence comes from Oncorhynchus keta, assembly GCF_023373465.1. Taxonomy (NCBI): domain Eukaryota; kingdom Metazoa; phylum Chordata; class Actinopteri; order Salmoniformes; family Salmonidae; genus Oncorhynchus; species Oncorhynchus keta. The sequence continues at coordinate 54,714 of NW_026282034.1, forward strand.
GTACACTGAGCCACGCTGGTTGTATAGGAGTCATGTACACTGAGCCACGCTGGTTGTATAGGAGTCATGTACACTGAGCCACGCTGGTTGAATAGGAGTCATGTACACTGAGCCACGCTGGTTGTATAGGAGTCATGTACACTGAGCCACACTGGTTGTATAGGAGTCATGTACACTGAGCCACGCTGGTTGTATAGGAGTCATGTACACTGAGCCACGCTGGTTGTATAGGAGTCATGTACACTGAGCCACGCTGGTTGTATAGGAGTCATGTACACTGAGCCACGCTGGTTGTATAGGAGTCATGTACACTGAGCCACGCTGGTTGTATAGGAGTCATGTACACTGAGCCACACTGGTTGTATAGGAGTCATGTACACTGAGCCACACTGGTTGTATAGGAGTCATGTACACTGAGCCACACTGGTTGTATAGGAGTCATGTACACTGAGCCACGCTGGTTGTATAGGAGTCATGTACACTGAGCCACGCTGGTTGTATAGGAGTCATGTACACTGAGCCACGCTGGTTGAATAGGAGTCATGTACACTGAGCCACGCTGGTTGTATAGGAGTCATGTACACTGAGCCACGCTGGTTGTATAGGAGTCATGTACACTGAGCCACGCTGGTTGTATAGGAGTCATGTACACTGAGCCACGCTGGTTGTATAGGAGTCATGTACACTGAGCCACGCTGGTTGTATAGGAGTCATGTACACTGAGCCACACTGGTTGTATAGGAGTCATGTACACTGAGCCACGCTGGTTGTATAGGAGTCATGTACACTGAGCCACGCTGGTTGTATAGGAGTCATGTACACTGAGCCACGCTGGTTGTATAGGAGTCATGTACACTGAGCCACACTGGTTGTATAGGAGTCATGTACACTGAGCCACGCTGGTTGTATAGGAGTCATGTACACTGAGCCACGCTGGTTGTATAGGAGTCATGTACACTGAGCCACACTGGTTGTATAGGAGTCATGTACACTGAGCCACGCTGGTTGTATAGGAGTCATGTACACTGAGCCACACTGGTTTTATAGGAGTCATGTACACTGAGCCACGCTGGTTGTATAGGAGTCATGTACACTGAGCCACACTGGTTGTATAGGAGTCATGTACACTGAGCCACGCTGGTTGTATAGGAGTCATGTACACTGAGCCACGCTGGTTGTATAGGAGTCATGTACACTGAGCCACACTGGTTGTATAGGAGTCATGTACACTGAGCCACGCTGGTTGTATAGGAGTCATGTACACTGAGCCACGCTGGTTGTATAGGAGTCATGTACACTGAGCCACACTGGTTGTATAGGAGTCATGTACACTGAGCCACACTGGTTGTATAGGAGTCATGTACACTGAGCCACGCTGGTTGAATAGGAGTCATGTACACTGAGCCACACTGGTTGTATAGGAGTCATGTACACTGAGCCACGCTGGTTGTATAGGAGTCATGTACACTGAGCCACACTGGTTGTATAGGAGTCATGTACACTGAGCCACACTGGTTGTATAGGAGTCATGTACACTGAGCCACGCTGGTTGTATAGGAGTCATGTACACTGAGCCACGCTGGTTGTATAGGAGTCATGTACACTGAGCCACGCTGGTTGTATAGGAGTCATGTACACTGAGCCACGCTGGTTGTATAGGAGTCATGTACACTGAGCCACACTGGTTGTATAGGAGTCATGTACACTGAGCCACGCTGGTTGTATAGGAGTCATGTACACTGAGCCACGCTGGTTGTATAGGAGTCATGTACACTGAGCCACGCTGGTTGTATAGGAGTCATGTACACTGAGCCACGCTGGTTGTATAGGAGTCATGTACACTGAGCCACACTGGTTGTATAGGAGTCATGTACACTGAGCCACGCTGGTTGTATAGGAGTCATGTACACTGAGCCACGCTGGTTGTATAGGAGTCATGTACACTGAGCCACGCTGGTTGTATAGGAGTCATGTACACTGAGCCACGCTGGTTGTATAGGAGTCATGTACACTGAGCCACGCTGGTTGAATAGGAGTCATGTACACTGAGCCACGCTGGTTGTATAGGAGTCATGTACACTGAGCCACACTGGTTGTATAGGAGTCATGTACACTGAGCCACACTGGTTGTATAGGAGTCATGTACACTGAGCCACACTGGTTGAATAGGAGTCATGTACACTGAGCCACACTGGTTGTATAGGAGTCATGTACACTGAGCCACACTGGTTGTATAGGAGTCATGTACACTGAGCCACGCTGGTTGTATAGGAGTCATGTACACTGAGCCACGCTGGTTGAATAGGAGTCATGTACACTGAGCCACGCTGGTTGTATAGGAGTCATGTACACTGAGCCACACTGGTTGAATAGGAGTCATGAACACTGAGCCACACTGGTTGTATAGGAGTCATGTACACTGAGCCACGCTGGTTGTATAGGAGTCATGTACACTGAGCCACGCTGGTTGTATAGGAGTCATGTACACTGAGCCACGCTGGTTGAATAGGAGTCATGTACACTGAGCCACGCTGGTTGTATAGGAGTCATGTACACTGAGCCACGCTGGTTGTATAGGAGTCATGTACACTGAGCCACGCTGGTTGTATAGGAGTCATGTACACTGAGCCACGCTGGTTGTATAGGAGTCATGTACACTGAGCCACACTGGTTGTATAGGAGTCATGTACACTGAGCCACGCTGGTTGTATAGGAGTCATGTACACTGAGCCACGCTGGTTGTATAGGAGTCATGTACACTGAGCCACGCTGGTTGTATAGGAGTCATGTAAACTGAGCCACGCTGGTTGAATAGGAGTCATGTACACTGAGCCACGCTGGTTGTATAGGAGTCATGTACACTGAGCCACGCTGGTTGTATAGGAGTCATGTACACTGAGCCACGCTGGTTGTATAGGAGTCATGTACACTGAGCCACGCTGGTTGAATAGGAGTCATGTACACTGAGCCACGCTGGTTGTATAGGAGTCATGTACACTGAGCCACGCTGGTTGTATAGGAGTCATGTACACTGAGCCACGCTGGTTGTATAGGAGTCATGTACACTGAGCCACGCTGGTTGTATAGGAGTCATGTACACTGAGCCACGCTGGTTGTATAGGAGTCATGTACACTGAGCCACGCTGGTTGTATAGGAGTCATGTACACTGAGCCACGCTGGTTGTATAGGAGTCATGTACACTGAGCCACGCTGGTTGAATAGGAGTCATGTACACTGAGCCACGCTGGTTGTATAGGAGTCATGTACACTGAGCCACGCTGGTTGTATAGGAGTCATGTACACTGAGCCACGCTGGTTGTATAGGAGTCATGTACACTGAGCCACGCTGGTTGAATAGGAGTCATGTACACTGAGCCACGCTGGTTGTATAGGAGTCATGTACACTGAGCCACGCTGGTTGTATAGGAGTCATGTACACTGAGCCACGCTGGTTGTATAGGAGTCATGTACACTGAGCCACGCTGGTTGTATAGGAGTCATGTACACTGAGCCACACTGGTTGTATAGGAGTCATGTACACTGAGCCACACTGGTTGTATAGGAGTCATGTACACTGAGCCACGCTGGTTGTATAGGAGTCATGTACACTGAGCCACGCTGGTTGTATAGGAGTCATGTACACTGAGCCACGCTGGTTGTATAGGAGTCATGTACACTGAGCCACGCTGGTTGTATAGGAGTCATGTACACTGAGCCACACTGGTTGTATAGGAGTCATGTACACTGAGCCACGCTGGTTGTATAGGAGTCATGTACACTGAGCCACACTGGTTGTATAGGAGTCATGTACACTGAGCCACGCTGGTTGTATAGGAGTCATGTACACTGAGCCACGCTGGTTGTATAGGAGTCATGTACACTGAGCCACGCTGGTTGTATAGGAGTCATGTACACTGAGCCACGCTGGTTGTATAGGAGTCATGTACACTGAGCCACGCTGGTTGAATAGGAGTCATTTACACTGAGCCACACTGGTTGTATAGGAGTCATGTACACTGAGCCACACTGGTTGTATAGGAGTCATGTACACTGAGCCACGCTGGTTGTATAGGAGTCATGTACACTGAGCCACACTGGTTGTATAGGAGTCATGTACACTGAGCCACGCTGGTTGTATAGGAGTCATGTACACTGAGCCACGCTGGTTGTATAGGAGTCATGTACACTGAGCCACGCTGGTTGTATAGGAGTCATGTACACTGAGCCACGCTGGTTGTATAGGAGTCATGTACACTGAGCCACACTGGTTGTATAGGAGTCATGTACACTGAGCCACGCTGGTTGTATAGGAGTCATGTACACTGAGCCACGCTGGTTGTATAGGAGTCATGTACACTGAGCCACGCTGGTTGTATAGGAGTCATGTACACTGAGCCACACTGGTTGTATAGGAGTCATGTACACTGAGCCACGCTGGTTGAATAGGAGTCATTTACACTGAGCCACACTGGTTGTATAGGAGTCATGTACACTGAGCCACCCTGGTTGTATAGGAGTCATGTACACTGAGCCACGCTGGTTGTATAGGAGTCATGTACACTGAGCCACCCTGGTTGTATAGGAGTCATGTACACTGAGCCACGCTGGTTGTATAGGAGTCATGTACACTGAGCCACCCTGGTTGTATAGGAGTCATGTACACTGAGCCACGCTGGTTGTATAGGAGTCATGTACACTGAGCCACCCTGGTTGTATAGGAGTCATGTACACTGAGCCACACTGGTTGTATAGGAGTCATGTACACTGAGCCACGCTGGTTGTATAGGAGTGACTGACACATTTCAGGAGAAATCCGTTAGCATTATGGATACGGGACATTACACAAGACACTGGGCTTCATATTCAACACGTTCCGTCCACTTTATTCAAACACCACACAACATACCTCCTAGGAATGCTCAGTACCAATGGTTAAAGTTAGGGTTAAGGTTAGGATAACAGTACCTGTGGTTAGGGTTAAGGTTAAGGTTAGGATAACAGTACCTGTGGTTAGGGTTAAGGTTAAGGTTAGGGCAGCAGTACCTGTGTTTAGGGTTAAGGTTAAGGTTAGGGCAGCAGTACCTGTGGTTAGGGTTAAGGTTAAGGTTAGGGCAGCAGTACCTGTGGTTAGGGTTAAGGTTAAGGTTAGGGCAGCAGTACCTGTGTTTAGGGTTAAGGTTAAGGTTAGGGCAGCAGTACCTGTGGTTAGGGTTAAGGTTAAGGTTAGGGCAGCAGTACCTGTGTTTAGGGTTAAGGTTAAGGTTAGGGCAGCAGTACCTGTGGTTAGGGTTAAGGTTAAGGTTAGGGCAGCAGTACCTGTGGGTTGGAGGTGTTGGAGATGGTGTCAGCTGCCCGGGGGTCAGTTCCATAGTTGGTGTCGTCCAGCACGTTGGACAGACTGGAGCTCTTCCTGGGTCTCAGAGAGGGGAACGACCGGCTGTGCTCCAGGGGGGAGGGGGTGCCTGCCTGACTACCCCCCACAGGGTTGTGGTACCATGTTCCCTTCTCACCCCTCATACCCCCAGCTCCAGCTCAAGGGTGAGGTGCCGAAGGGGACAGAGGGTGGTAGAGAGCCTCCTCTTGGGGCCGACCGGAGGGGATGTCCACGGTGTTGGACAGGGAGGACGAGCGGCTCCCCTGCTCTACCGAGTCAAACGACTTAAATTGGAGAGAGTCGTCAAAGTCCTTCAACGTGCCTCCACTGCTGTTAGGGGAAGACCGAGAGAGGTCGGAGAAACGCTCTGAGATATTCCTCCCTCCCAGGCCCTCGCCGTCTCCCTCCTCCTCCTCTTCATCGT
>NW_026282035.1:0-33823 GCF_023373465.1 Oncorhynchus keta
ACTGTAAGGTCTACTACACCTGTTGTATTCAGCATTTCACTGTAAGGTCTACTACACCTGTTGTATTCAGCATTTCACTGTAAGGTCTACTACACCTGTTGTATTCAGCATTTCACTGTAAGGTCTACTACACCTGTTGTATTCAGCATTTCACTGTGAGGTCTACTACACCTGTTGTATTCAGCATTTCACTGTAAGGTCTACTATACCTGTTGTATTCAGCATTTCACTGTAAGGTCTACTACACCTGTTGTATTCAGCATTTCACTGTAAGGTCTACTACACCTGTTGTATTCAGCATTTCACTGTAAGGTCTACTACACCTGTTGTATTCAGCATTTCACTGTAAGGTCTACTACACCTGTTGTATTCAGCATTTCACTGTAAGGTCTACTACACCTGTTGTATTCAGCATTTCACTGTAAGGTCTACTACACCTGTTGTATTCAGCATTTCACTGTAAGGTCTACTACACCTGTTGTATTCGGCATTTCACTGTGAGGTCTACTATACCTGTTGTATTCAGCATTTCACTGTGAGGTCTACTACACCTGTTGTATTCAGCATTTCCCGTGAGGTCTACTACACCTGTTGTATTCAGCATTTCACTGTAAGGTCTACTACACCTGTTGTATTCAGCATTTCACTGTAAGGTCTACTACACCTGTTGTATTCAGCATTTCACTGTAAGGTCTACTACACCTGTTGTATTCAGCATTTCACTGTAAGGTCTACTACACCTGTTGTATTCAGCATTTCACTGTGAGGTTACATTTACATTTACATTTAAGTCATTTAGCAGACACTCTTATCCAGAGCGACTTACAAATTGATGCATTCACCTTATGACATCCAGTGGAACAGCCACTTTACAATAGTAATATAATAATATAATAATATATGCCATTTAGCAGACGCTTTTATCCAAAGCGACTTACAGTCATGTGTGCATACATTCTACGTATGGGTGGTCCCGGGAATCAGACCCACTACCTGGGCGTTACAAGCGCCATGCTCTACCAACTGAGCTACAGAAGGACCAATAGTGCATCTAAATCTTTTAAGGGGGGGTGAGAAGGATTACTTATCCTATCCTAGGGTATTCCTTAAAGAGGTGGGGTTTCAGGTGTCTCCGGAGGTGGTGATTGACTCCGCTGTCCTGAGCGTCGTGGAGAGAGTTTGTTCCACCATTGGGGCCAGAGCAGCGAACAGTTTTGACTGGGCTGAGCGGGAACTGTACTTCCTCAGTGGTAGGGAGGCGGCAGGCCAGAGGTGGATGAACGCAGTGCCCTTGTTTGGGTGTAGGGCCTGATCAGAGCCTGGAGGTACTGAGGTGCCGTTCCCCTCACAGCTCCGTAGGCAAGCACCATGGTCTTGTAGCGGATGCGAGCTTCAACTGGAAGCCAGTGGAGAGAGCGGAGGAGCGGGGTGACGTGAGAGAACTTGGGAAGGTTGAACACCAGACGGGCTGCGGCGTTCTGGATGAGTTGTAGGGGTTTAATGGCACAGGCAGGGAGCCCAGCCAACAGCGAGTTGCAGTAATCCAGACGGGAGATGACAAGTGCCTGGATTAGGACCTGCGCCGCTTCCTGTGTGAGGCAGGGTCGTACTCTGCGGATGTTGTAGAGCATGAACCTCCTCTCTGGGCAGCCAGGTTTGTCTGTGATGACAGGTCTCTATAGCCAGACTGTCCTCTCTGGGCAGCCAGGTTTGTCTGTGACGACCGGTCTCTATAGCCAGACTGTCCTCTCTGGGCAGCCAGGTTGGTCTGTGACGACAGGTCTCTATAGCCAGACTGTCCTCTCTGGGCAGCCAGGTTTGTCTGTGATGTCAGGTCTCTATAGCCAGACTGTCCTCTCTGGGCAGCCAGGTTTGTCTGTGTGACCGGTCTCTATAGCCAGACTGTCCTCTCTGGGCAGCCAGGTTTTTGTCTGTGATGACTGGTCTCTATAGCCAGACTGTCCTCTCTGGGCAGCCAGGTTTGTCTGTGACGACCGGTCTCTATAGCCAGACTGTCCTCTCTGGGCAGCCAGGTTTGTCTGTGACGACCAGTCTCTATAGCCAGACTGTCCTCTCTGGGCAGCCAGGTTTGTCTGTGACGACCGGTCTCTATAGCCAGACTGTCCTCTCTGGGCAGCCAGGTTGGTCTGTGACGACCGGTCTCTATAGCCAGACTGTCCTCTCTGGGCAGCCAGGTTTGTCTGTGACGACCGGTCTCTATAGCCAGACTGTCCTCTCTGGGCAGCCAGGTTTGTCTGTGATGACCAGTCTCTATAGCCAGACTGTCCTCTCTGGGCAGCCAGGTTTGTCTGTGACGACCAGTCTCTATAGCCAGACTGTCCTCTCTGGGCAGCCAGGTTTGTCTGTGACGACCGGTCTCTATAGCCAGACTGTCCTCTCTGGGCAGCCAGGTTTGTCTGTGACGACCGGTCTCTATAGCCAGACTGTCCTCTCTGGGCAGCCAGGTTGGTCTGTGACGACCGGTCTCTATAGCCAGACTGTCCTCTCTGGGCAGCCAGACTGTCCTCTCTGTCAGCCAGGTTTGTCTGTGATGACAGGTCTCTATAGCCAGACTGTCCTCTCTGGGCAGCCAGGTTTGTCTGTGACGACAGGTCTCTATAGCCAGACTGTCCTCTCTGGGCAGCCAGACTGTCCTCTCTGTCAGCCAGGTTTGTCTGTGATGACAGGTCTCTATAGCCAGACTGTCCTCTCTGGGCAGCCAGACTGTCCTCTCTGTCAGCCAGGTTTGTCTGTGATGACAGGTCTCTATAGCCAGACTGTCCTCTCTGGGCAGCCAGGTTTGTCTGTGCCGACCGGTCTCTATAGCCAGACTGTCCTCTCTGGGCAACCAGGTTTGTCTGTGACGACCGGTCTCTATAGCCAGACTGTCCTCTCTGGGCAGCCAGGTTTGTCTGTGATGACCGGTCTCTATAGCCAGACTGTCCTCTCTGGGCAGCCAGACTGTCCTCTCTGTCAGCCAGGTTTCTCTGTGATGACCGGTCTCTATAGCCAGACTGTCCTCTCTGGGCAGCCAGGTTTGTCTGTGATGACCGGTCTCTATAGCCAGACTGTCCTCTCTGGGCAGCCAGACTGTCCTCTCTGTCAGCCAGGTTTGTCTGTGATGACAGGTCTCTATAGCCAGACTGTCCTCTCTGGGCAGCCAGGTTTGTCTGTGCCGACCGGTCTCTATAGCCAGACTGTCCTCTCTGGGCAGCCAGACTGTCCTCTCTGTCAGCCAGGTTTGTCTGTGATGACCTGTCTCTATAGCCAGACTGTCCTCTCTGGGCAGCCAGACTGTCTCTCTGTCAGCCAGGTTTGTCTGTGATGTCAGGTCTCTATAGCCAGACTGTCCTCTCTGGGCAGCCAGGTTTGTCTGTGCCGACCGGTCTCTATAGCCAGACTGTCCTCTCTGGGCAGCCAGGTTTGTCTGTGATGACCGGTCTCTATAGCCAGACTGTCCTCTCTGGGCAGCCAGGTTTGTCTGTGATGACCGGTCTCTATAGCCAGACTGTCCCTCTCTGGGCAGCCAGACTGTCCTCTCTGTCAGCCAGGTTTGTCTGTGATGACCGGTCTCTATAACCAGACTGTCCTCTCTGGGCAGCCAGGTTTGTCTGTGACGACCGGTCTCTATAGCCAGACTGTCCTCTCAGAGTCTGTACCTAGTCAATTTTTTCCTCAGTTTTCTATCAGTCACAGTGGTCAGATAGTCTGCCACCAAGTACTGTCTGTTTAGAGACAAATAGCATTGAAGTTTATTTTGATTTGTTGTGGTGTCTTTCCAATAGGTGATATATTTTTATTTTTGTTTTGTGATGATTTGGTTGGGCCAGATTTTCTGAGTGCTGTCCTGAGGCTCTATGGGGTTGGTTTGGGTTAGTGAGCTGAGCCTCAGAACCAGCTGGCTGAGTGCTGTCCTGAGGCTCTATGGGGTTGGTTTGGGTTAGTGAACTGAGCCTCAGAACCAGCTGGCTGAGTGCTGTCCTGAGGCTCTATGGGGTTGGTTTGGGTTGGTGAGCTGAGCCTCAGAACCAGCTGGCTGAGTGCTGTCCTGAGGCTCTATGGGGTTGGTTTGGGTTGGTGAGCTGAGCCTCAGAACCAGCTGGCTGAGTGTTGTCCTGAGGCTCTATGGGGTTGGTTTGGGTTAGTGAACTGAGCCTCAGAACCAGCTGGCTGAGTGCTGTTCTGAGGCTCTATGGGTTTGGTTTGGGTTGGTGAACTGAGCCTCAGAACCAGCTGGCTGAGTGCTGTCCTGAGGCTCTATGGGGTTGGTTTGGGTTGGTGAACTGAGCCTCAGAACCAGCTGGCTGAGTGCTGTCCTGAGGCTCTATGGGGTTGGTTTGGGTTGGTGAGCTGAGCCTCAGAACCAGCTGGCTGAGGGGACTCTTCTCTTGTTTCATCTCTGGACATTGTAGAGCTGTGTGATGGAATGTTTTGGGGTCACTTGTTTTTAGATGGTTGTAAAATGTGATGTCTCTTTGTTCTATTTGAATGAGGAGGGGTATTGGCCCACTTCTGCTCTACGTGCTCTATCTTTCTTTGCACTTGCAATACAGATGCACATGCAATGTTTCGATTGGATGTTTGTCCCATTTGCTAAATTCATTATAAGTGTGGACCCCATACTTCACTGCCATATAGAGCAACTGGTTCTAGAACTGATTGGAACATTTTGAGCCAGATTCTAATTGGAATTTCGTTTTGAATGTTCTTTTAATGGCATAGAAGGCTCTTCTTGCTTTGTCTCTCAGCTCATTCACAGCCCTGTGAAAGCTACCTGTGTTGCTGATACTTAGTCCTAGATATGTGTAGTTTTTGGTGAGTTTTAAAAACTCTCTCTCTCTATCTCTTCCCTCTCTCCTCTCTCTCTCTCTCTCTCTTCTCTCCCCCCTCTCTCTTCTAGGGGGATCTCCTGAAAATGACTCACAGGGAGAACTGGAAGTAAGTCCTCATTTAGAACCAGTAATTGGACAGTGAGAAGGTATTTATACCCCTTGACTTATTCCACATTTTGTTGTGTTACAGCCTGAATACACAATGGATTAAATTGTTTTTTTTTCTCTCACCAATCTACACACAATACCCCATAATGACATCACAATACCCCATAATGATATCACAATACCCCATAATGACATCACAATACCCCATAATGACATCACAATACCCCATAATTGGGAGCGTCGCTGCACAGCTATCTTCAGGTCTCTCCAGAGATGTTCATTGGGTTCAAGTCTGGGTTCTGGCTGGGCCACTCAAGGACATTCAGAGACTTGTCCCAAAGCCACTCCTGCATTGTCTTGGCTGTGTGCTTAGGGTCACTGTCCTGTTGGAAGGTGAACCTTTGCCCCAATCTGAGGTCCTGAGCGCTCTGGAGCAGGTTTTCATCAAGGATCTCTGTACTTTGCTCTGTTCATCTTTCCCTCGATCCTGACTAGTCTCCCAGTCCCTGCCACTGAAAAACATCCCCACAGCATGATGCTGCCACCACCATGCTTCACTGTAGGGATGGTGCCAGGTTTCCTCCAGACGTGACGCTTGGCATTCAGGCCAAAGAGTTTAATCTAGGTTTCATCTGACCAGAGAATCTTGTTTCTCATGGTCTGAGTCCTTTAGGTGCCTTTTGGCAAACTCCAAGCGGGCTGTCATGTGCCTTTTACTGAGGAGTGGCTTCTGTCTGGCCACTCTACCATAAAGACCTGATTGGTGGAGTGCTGCAGAGATGGTTGTTCTTCTGGAAGGTTCTCCCATCTCCACAGAGGAACTCTGGAGCTCTGTCAGAGAGACTATCAGGTTCTTGGTCACCTCCCTGACCAAGGCCCTTCTTTCCCGATTGCTCAGTTTGGCCCGGCGGCCAGCTCTAGGAAGAGTCTTGGTGGTTCCAAACTTCTTCCATTAAATAATGATGGAGGCCCCTGTGTTCCTGAACCTTCAATGCTGCAGAACATTTTTGATACCTTTCCCCAGATCTGTGCCTCGACACAATTCTGTCTCGGGTCTCTACGGACAGTTCCTTCGACCTCATGGGTTGGTTTTTGCTCTGACATGCACTGTCAGCTGTGGGAACTTATATATAGACAAGTACCTTGTATAGACAGGTGTGTGCCTTTACAAATCATGTCCAATCAATTGAATTTACCACAGTTGGACTCCAATCAAGTTGTAGAAACATCTCAAGGATGATCAATGGAAACTGGATGCACCTGAGCTCAACTTCGAGCCTCGTGGCAAAGGGTCTGAATACTTATGTTTTTTTGTCATAATGGGGTATTGTGATGTCATTATGGGGTATTGTGATGTCATTATGGGGTATTGTGATGTCATAATGGGGTATTGTGATGTCATTATGGGGTACTGTGATGTCATTATGGGGTACTGTGATGTCATTATGGGGTACTGTGATGTCATTATTGGGTATTGTGATGTCATTATGGGGTACTGTGATGTCATTATGGGGTACTGTGATGTCATTATGGGGTATTGTGATGTCATTATGGGGTATTGTGTGTAGATTGATGAGGAAAATAATAATGTTATAAATAAGGCTGTAATGTAACAAAATGTGGAATAAGTCCAGGGTCTGAATACTGCTACCTACCTACTGTACTGAATTCTGAATCCACTGTTTGTCTCTGGTACCTACTGTAGTGAATTCTGAATCCACTGTATGTCTCTGGTACCTACTGCAGTGAATTCTGAATCCACTGTATGTCTCTGGTACCTACTGTAGTGAATTCTGAATCCACTGTATGTCTCTGGTACCTACTGTAGTGAATTCTGAATCCACTGTATGTCTCTGGTACCTACTGCAGTGAATTCTGAATCCACTGTATGTCTCTGGTACCTACTGTAGTGAATTCTGAATCCACTGTATGTCTCTGGTACCTACTGTAGTGAATTCTGGGAGTAGTCATCTACGTCCTGGTATCTGACTATTGTTAGTGTCCCACAAGGCTAGATCTCAGAGAAGCTCATGGAAGTTATTTTTGACACTGCTCTCATTCTAGAGAGACTCATCATGGCACCTTTTAGATCTCTCTTTCTCTCCCCCAGAGATTCATCATGGCACCTTTTTAGATCTCTCTTTCTCTCCCCCAGAGATTCATCATGGCACCTTTTTTAGATCTCTCCCCCAGAGACTCATCATGGCACCTTTTAGATCTCTCTTCCCCCAGAGACTCATCATGGCACCTTTTTAGATCTCTCCCCCCAGAGATTCATCATGGCACCTTTTAGATCTCTCTTCCCCCAGAGACTCATCATGGCGCCTTTTAGATCTCTCTTCCCCCAGAGATTCATCATGGCACCTTTTAGATCTCTCTCCCCCAGAGTACAGCATGAGCGCCTGCACGTGAAGCACCGGGGCCATGAGGCCATGCATGCAGAGATGGTGCTCATCCTCATCGCTACGCTAGTGGTGGCTCAGATCGTACTGGTGCAGTGGAAGCAGCGGCACAACCGCTCATACAATGTGAGTACAGCAGCCGGCGACTGCCTGGGTGGGTTGGATCCAAAATGGTGGGTTACAGGAGCCAGACAGTGTGTATGACTGATTTACATCCACTAGAAATGTGTATGTGGTTAAAGACACACACCTGACCTCTGTCTCTTTGTGTCTATCTCGCTCTCTCCCTCCCCCTCTGTCTCCTCTCTCTCTCTCTCTCTCTCTCTCTCTCTCTCTCTCTCTCTCTCTGTCTCTGTCTCTGTCTCTGTCTCTGTCTCTCTCTCTCTCTCCTCTCTGTCTCTCTCTCCTCTCTGTCTCTCTCTCTCTCTCCCCTCTGTCTCTCGCTCCCCTCTGTCCTCATCTCTCTGTCTTTCCCCTCTCCCCCTCTGTCCTCATCTCTCTGTCTCTCTCCCTCCCCTTCTCTCTCTCTCCAGTTGGTCACCCTGCTCCAGATGTGGGTGGTTCCTCTCTATTTCACTATAAAACTCTACTGGTGGAGGTTTCTCTCCATGTGGGGAATGTTCTCTGTCATCACCAGCTATGTCGTCTTCAGAGCGACACGCAAACCACTGTCCTGTCGGACGCCACGGTATGCTGGAGGGGGGCGGGTTAAACACTGTCCTGGAGGGGGTTAACTACTGTCCTATCAGACACCACGGTACGCTGGGGGGTTAACCACTGTCCTGTCAGACACCACGGTACACTGGAGGGGGTTAACCACTGTCCTGTCAGACACCACGGTACACTTTTGGGAGGGGGGTTAACCACTGTCCTGTCAGACACCACGGCACGCTGGAGGGGGTTAACCACTGTCCTGTCAGACACCACGGTACGCTGGAGGGGGGTTAACCACTGTCCTGTCAGACACCACGGTACACTGGAGGGGGTTAACCACTAGAGAGAGGGGGGTTAACCACTTTCCTGTCAGACACCACGGTACACTGGAGGGGGGTTAACCACTGTCCTGTCAGACACCACGGTACGCTGGAGGGGGTTAACCACTGTCCTGTCAGACACCACGGTACACTGGAGGGGGGTTAACCACTGTCCTGTCAGACACCACGGCCGCTGGAGGGGGTTAACCACTGTCCTGTCAGACACCACGGTACACTGGAGGGGGTTAACCACTGTCCTGTCAGACACCACGGTACACTGGAGTGGGGGGTTAACCACTGTCCTGGAGGGGGTGAACCACTGTCCTGGAGGGGGGTTAACCACTGTCCTGGAGGGGGGTTAACCACTGTCCTGTCAGACACCACGGTACACTGGAGGGGGTTAACCACTGTCCTGTCAGACACCACGGTACACTGGAGGGGTTAACCACTGTCCTGGAGGGGGTGAACCACTGTCCTGGAGGGGGGTTAACCACTGTCCTGGAGTGGGGGGTTAACCACTGTCCTGGAGGGGGTTAACCTCAAGGGAGAGAAGTTATTTACTGTCCTGGAGGGGGGTTAACCACTAGGGAGAGAGGTTATTTACTGTCCTGGGGGGTTAACCACTGTCCTGGAGGGGGTTAACCACTAGGGAGAGAGGTTATTTACTGTCCTGGGGGGTTAACCACTGTCCTGGGGGGGTTAACCACTGTCCTGGAGGGGGTTAACCACTGTCCTGGAGGGGGGGTTAACCACTGTCCTGGAGGGGGTTAACCACTAGGGAGAGAGGTTATTTGCTGTCCTGGGGGGTTAACCACTAGGGAGAGAAGTTATTTACTGTCCTGGAGGGGGTTAACCACTAGGGAGAGAGGTTATTTACTGTCCTGGGGGGGTGTTAACCACTAGGGAGAGAGGTTATTTACTGTCCTGGAGGGGGGTTAACCACTAGGGAGAGAAGTGATTTACTGTCCTGGAGGGGGTTAACCACTAGGGAGAGAGGTTATTTACTGTCCTGGGGGGGTTAACCACTAGGGAGAGAGGTTATTTACTGTCCTGGAGGGGGTTAACCACTAGGGAGAGAGGTTATTTACTGTCCTGGAGGGGGGTTAACCACAAGGGAGAGAGGTTATTTACTGTCCTGGAGGGGGTTAACCACTAGGGAGAGAGGTTATTTACTGTCCTGGAGGGGGTTAACCACTAGGGAGAGAAGTTATTTACTGTCCTGGAGGGGGTTAACCACTAGGGAGAGAGGTTATTTACTGTCCTGGAGGGGGTTAACCACTAGGGAGAGAGGTTATTTACTGTCCTGGAGGGGGTTAACCACTAGGGAGAGAGGTTATTTACTGTCCTGGAGGGGGTTAACCACTAGGAGAGAGGTTATTTACTGTCCTGGGGGGTTAACCACTAGGGAGAGAGGTTATTTACTGTCCTGGAGGGGGTTAACCACTAGGGAGAGAGGTTATTTACTGTCCTGGGGGTTAACCACTAGGGAGAGAGGTTATTTACTGTCCTGGAGGGGGTGTTAACCACTAGGGAGAGAAGTTATTTACTGTCCTGGAGGGGGTTAACCACTAGGGAGAGAGGTTATTTACTGTCCTGGGGGGTTAACCACTAGGGAGAGAGGTTATTTACTGTCCTGGAGGGGGTTAACCACTAGGGAGAGAGGTTATTTACTGTCCTGGAGGGGGGTTAACCACTAGGGAGAGAGGTTATTTACTGTCCTGGAGGGGGGTTAACCACTAGGGAGAGAGGTTATTTACTGTCCTGGAGGGGGGTTAACCACTAGGGAGAGAGGTTATTTACTGTCCTGGAGGGGGTTAACCACTAGGGAGAGAGGTTATTTACTGTCCTGGAGGGGGGGGTTAACCACTAGGGGAGAGAGGTTATTTACTGTCCTGGAGGGGGTTAACCACTAGGGAGAGAGGTTATTTACTGTCCTGGAGGGGGGTTAACCACTAGGGAGAGAGGTTATTTACTGTCCTGGAGGGGTTAACCACTAGGGAGAGAGGTTATTTACTGTCCTGGAGGGGGTTAACCACTAGGGAGAGAGGTTATTTACTGTCCTGGGGGGTTAACCACTAGGGAGAGAGGTTATTTACTGTCCTGGAGGGGGGGTTAACCACTAGGGAGAGAAGTTATTTACTGTCCTGGAGGGGGGGTTAACCACTAGGGAGAGAGGTTATTTACTGTCCTGGGGGGGGTTAACCACTAGGGGAGAGGTTATTTACTGTCCTGGAGGGGTTAACCACTAGGGAGAGAGGTTATTTACTGTCCTGGAGGGGGGGTTAACCACTAGGGAGAGAGGTTATTTACTGTCCTGGAGGGGGGGTTAACCACTAGGGAGAGAGGTTATTTACTGTCCTGGAGGGGGGTTAACCACTAGGAGAGAGGTTATTTACTGTCCTGGAGGGGGTTAACCACTAGGGAGAGAGGTTATTTACTGTCCTGGGGGGGTTAACCACTAGGGAGAGAGGTTATTTACTGTCCTGGAGGGGGGTTAACCACTAGGGAGAGAAGTGATTTACTGTCCTGGAGGGGGGTTAACCACTAGGAGAGAGATGTTATTTACTGTGTGTGTTTTCAGGATGGTGTATAAATGGTTTCTATTGGTCTATAAGCTGAGCTACGCGGTGGGAGTGATTGGATACCTGGTCATCATGTTCACAATGTTCGGCTTCAATGTCTTCTTCAGGTGAGTGCTAGAGCGTCACGCAGACTATTCCTGACTGATTTAAAGCTTTTTGGGCTCGTTTCAGTTCGTAAAAAAAAAAACGAATCACCGATTTTCGGGTATCAAAGATTTTTTTAGATTAACATTAAATGTGCTGTTATGTGGATTGAATGCTGTAACAACACAGACTAAACCAGACCATTTACTACTGATCACTTATAAACCATCAGTTATTCACATTACTTTAATAAAATCACTATTTTAGTAGTTCTTCAGAGTAAATAAGGCTTTTTGACCTCTGAATACCTACTATCAATCTCTTAGATTATGTATTTTCAGGTAGCGATGTTGCTAGGCAACAGCTGCTCTCTGTATCGCCTCAGGATCTCACCTCAGACCGGACAAGTAGCTGCGCAATGGATTATGGTCGTTGTAGTTAATGACCACGACTTCTGCGCTATACTATGTAGAATATTGGCCTGTTGTAAACTACAACTCCCTACTACATCACACAGTTCAGGCTGGATGTGGTTTATCTCTAGAGAAACTACAACTCCCTACTACATCACACACTTCAGGCTGGATGTGGTTTATCTCTAGAGAAACTACAACTCCCTACTACATCACACACTTCAGGCTGGATGTGGTTTATCTCTAGAGAAACTACAACTCCCTACTACATCACACACTTCAGGCTGGATGTGGTTTATCTCTAGAGAAACTACAACTCCCTACTACATCACACACTTCAGGCTGGATGTGGTTTATCTCTAGAGAAACTACAACTCCCTACTACATCACACAGTTCAGGCTGGATGTGGTTTATCTCTAGAGAAACTACAACTCCCTACTACATCACACACTTCAGGCTGGATGTGGTTTATCTCCAGAGAAACTACAACTCCCTACTACATCACACAGTTCAGGCTGTATGTGGTTTATCTCTAGAGAAACTACAACTCCCTACTACATCACACAGTTCAGGCTGGATGTGGTTTATCTCTAGAGAAACTACAACTCCCTACTACATCACACAGTTCAGGCTGGATGTGGTTTATCTCTAGAGAAACTACAACTCCCTACTACATCACACAGTTCAGGCTGTATGTGGTTTATCTCTAGAGAAACTACAACTCCCTACTACATCACACACTTCAGGCTGGATGTGAACTCACAGAAAACAACCTAATTCAAGTAATTGAACCCGATGTTGGTCAATAAGTTGTTTTAAAAAACAAAAAGAACTGACATTTCGGTTTAATCGCAAAGCACTAACATACAAAAACACACATGCACAGAGAGACACACACACACACACACACACACACACACACACACACACACACACACACACACACACACACACACACACACACACACACACACACACAGACAGACTTTAAATAAACTTGATTTGGCGTGTATCCGAAACAGCACCTGACCCACCCTATTCCCTAAATAGTGACTAGAGCCCTATGGGGGCCATTTTGGATCAAAACCTATTAACGTTGTGATGTGTTGTAGGATCAAGGCTGAGGGCTCTATGGATGTGTTATTGGGATCAGGGCTGAGGGCTCTATGGATGTGTTGTAGGATCAGGGCTGAGGGCTCTATGGATGTGTTATTGGGATCAGGGCTGAGGGCTCTATGGATGTGTTGTAGGATCAAGGCTGAGGGCTCTATGGATGTGTTGTAGGATCAGGGCTGAGGGCTCTATGGATGTGTTGTAGGATCAAGGCTGAGGGCTCTATGGATGTTGTGTTGTAGGATCAGGGCTGAGGGCTCTATGGATGTGTTGTAGGATCAAGGCTGAGGGCTCTATGGATGTGTTGTAGGATCAAGGCTGAGGGCTCTATGGATGTGTTATTGGGATCAAGGCTGAGGGCTCTATGGATGTGTTGTAGGATCAAGGCTGAGGGCTCTATGGATGTGTTATTGGGATCAGGGCTGAGGGCTCTATGGATGTGTTATTGGGATCAGGGCTGAGGGCTCTATGGATGTGTTGTAGGATCAGGGCTGAGGGCTCTATGGATGTGTTGTAGGATCAAGGCTGAGGGCTCTATGGATGTGTTGTAGGATCAAGGCTGAGGGCTCTATGGATGTGTTATTGGGATCAAGGCTGAGGGCTCTATGGATGTGTTGTAGGATCAGGGCTGGGAGGGCTCCATGGATGTGTTGTAGGATCAAGGCTGAGGGCTCTATGGATGTGTTGTAGGACTCAAGGCTGAGGGCTCTATGGATGTGTTGTAGGATCAGGTCTGAGGTCTCTATGGATGTGTTGTAGGATCAAGGCTGAGGTCTCTATGGATGTGTTATTGGGATCAAGGCTGAGGGCTCTATGGATGTGTTATTGGGATCAGGGCTGAGGGCTCTATGGATGTGTTATTGGGATCAAGGCTGAGGGCTCTATGGATGTGTTAGTGGGATCAGGGCTGAGGGCTCTATGGATGTGTTGTAGGATCAGGCTGAGGGCTCTATGGATGTGTTATTGGGACTCAAGGCTGAGGGCTCTATGGATGTGTTATTTGGATCAAGGCTGAGGGCTCTATGGATGTGTTGTAGGACTCAAGGCTGAGGGCTCTATGGATGTGTTGTAGGATCAAGGCTGAGGGCTCCATGGATGTGTTGTAGGATCAAGGCTGAGGACTCCATGGATGTGTTGTAGGACTCAAGGCTGAGGGCTCTATGGATGTTGAGTTGTAGGATCAGGGCTGAGGGCTCTATGGATGTGTTGTAGGATCAAGGCTGAGGGCTCTATGGATGTGTTATTGGGATCAGGGCTGAGGGCTCTATGGATGTGTTAGTGGGATCAGGGCTGAGGGCTCTATGGATGTGTTGTAGGATCAAGGCTGAGGGCTATGGATGTGTTGTAGGATCAAGGCTGAGGGCTCTATGGATGTGTTGTAGGATCAGGGCTGAGGGCTCTATGGATGTGTTGTAGGATCAAGGCTGAGGGCTCTATGGATGTGTTGTAGGATCAGGGCTGAGGGCTCTATGGATGTGTTGTAGGATCAAGGCTGAGGGCTCTATGGATGTGTTGTAGGATCAAGGCTGAGGGCTCTATGGATGTGTTGTAGGATCAGGGCTGAGGGCTCTATGGATGTGTTGTAGGATCAAGGCTGAGGGCTCTATGGATGTGTTGTAGGATCAGGGCTGAGGGCTCTATGGATGTGTTAGTGGGATCAGGGCTGAGGGCTCTATGGATGTGTTATTGGGATCAGGGCTGAGGGCTCTATGGATGTGTTGTAGGATCAGGGCTGAGGGCTCTATGGATGTGTTAGTGGGATCAGGGCTGAGGGCTCTATGGATGTGTTATTGGGATCAGGGCTGAGGGCTCTATGGATGTGTTGTAGGATCAGGGCTGAGGGCTCTATGGATGTGTTGTAGGATCAAGGCTGAGGGCTCTATGGATGTGTTGTAGGATCAAGGCTGAGGGCTCCATGAATGTGTTGTAGGATCAAGGCTGAGGGCTCCATGGATGTGTTGTGGATGTCATAAGGTGAATGCACCAATTTGTAAGTCGCTCTGGATAAGAGCGTCTGCTAAATGACTTAAATGTAATGTAAACGTTGTGTTGTAGGATCAAGGCTGAGGACTCCATGGATGTGGGCGTTATCATGCTGTTCTATGGTCTGTACTATGGAGTGATGGGACGGGACTTTGCTGAAATCTGCTCCGACTACATGGCCTCAACTATAGGGGTGAGTACTACACGTATGCAGTGTTTCTCCTACAGTACACACACAGAGTATCTGATGATGTAAGTGTTGTTGTATGTAACATGTTGTTGTTGCAGTACTATAACATGTTGTTGTTGTTGCTGCAGTACTATAACATGTTGTTGTTGTTGTTGCTGCAGTACTATAACATGTTGTTGTTGTTGTACTATAACATGTTGTTGTTGTTGTTGTTGCAGTACTATAACATGTTGTTGTTGTTGCAGTACTATAACATGTTGTTGTTGTTGCAGTACTATAACATGTTGTTGTTGTTGTACTATAACATGTTGTTGTTGTTGTAGTACTATAACATGTTGTTGTTGTTGTAGTACTATAACATGTTGTTGTAGTACTATAACATGTTGTTGTTGTTGTACTATAACATGCTGTTGTTGTTGTACTATAACATGTTGTTGTTGTTGTTGTACTATAACATGCTGTTGTTGTTGTACTATAACATGTTGTTGTTGTTGTTGTACTATAACATGTTGTTGTTGTTGTTGTACTATAACATGTTGTTGTTGCAGTACTATAACATGTTGTTGTTGTTGTACTATAACATATTGTTGTTGTTGTACTATAACATGTTGTTGTTGTTGCAGTACTATAACATGTTGTTGTTGTTGCAGTACTATAACATGTTGTTGTTGTACTATAACATGTTGTTGTTGTTGTTGTACTATAACATGTTGTTGTTGTTGTTGTACTATAACATGTTGTTGTTGTACTATAACATGTTGTTGTTGTTGTACTATAACATGTTGTTGTTGTTGTACTATAACATGTTGTTGTTGTTGTACTATAACATGTTGTTGTTGTTGCAGTACTATAACATGTTGTTGTTGTTGCAGTACTATAACATGTTGTTGTTGTTGCAGTACTATAACATGTTGTTGTTGTAGTACTATAACATGTTGTTGTTGTTGTACTATAACATGTTGTTGTTGTAGTACTATAATATGTTGTTGTTGTTGTTGTAGTACTATAACATGTTGTTGTTGTAGTACTATAACATGTTGTTGTTGTTGTACTATAACATGTTGTTGTTGTTGTTGTTGTACTATAACATGTTGTTGTTGTTGTTGTACTATAACATGTTGTTGTTGTAGTACTATAACATGTTGTTGTTGTAGTACTATAACATGTTGTTGTTGCAGTACTATAACATGTTGTTGTTGTTGCAGTACTATAACATGTTGTTGTTGTTGTTGCAGTACTATAACATGTTGTTGTTGCAGTACTATAACATGTTGTTGTTGTTGTAGTACTATAACATGTTGTTGTTGTTGCAGTTGTTGCAGTACTATAACATGTTGTTGTTGTAGTACTATAACATGCTGTTGTTGCAGTACTATAACATGTTGTTGTTGTTGTAGTACTATAACATGTTGTTGTTGTTGCAGTACTATAACATGTTGTTGTTGTTGCAGTACTATAACATGTTGTTGTTGTTGTAGTACTATAACATGTTGTTGTTGTAGTACTATAACATGTTGTTGTTGTTGTAGTACTATAACATGTTGTTGTTGTTGCAGTACTATAACATGTTGTTGTTGTTGCAGTACTATAACATGTTGTTGTTGTTGTTGTACTATAACATGTTGTTGTTGTTGTAGTACTATAACATGTTGTTGTTGTTGCAGTACTATAACATGTTGTTGTTGTAGTACTATAACATGTTGTTGTTGTTGTTACAGTACTATAACATGTTGTTGTTGTAGTATAACATGTTGTTGTTGTTACAGTACTATAACATGTTGTTGTTGCAGTACTATAACATGTTGTTGTTGTTGTTGTACTATAACATGTTGTTGTAGTACTATAACATGTTGTTGTTGTTGTTGTTGTACTATAACATGTTGTTGTTGTTGCAGTACTATAACATGTTGTTGTTGTTGCAGTACTATAACATGTTGTTGTTGTTGTTGTACTATAACATGTTGTTGTTACAGTACTATAACATGTTGTTGTTGTTACAGTACTATAACATGTTGTTGTTGTTGTTGTTGTTGCAGTACTATAACATGTTGTTGTTGTTGTTGTACTATAACATGTTGTTGTTGTTGTAGTACTATAACATGTTGTTGTTGTTGTTGTTGTACTATAACATGTTGTTGTTGTTGTTGTACTATAACATGTTGTTGTTGTTGCAGTACTATAACATGTTGTTGTTGTTGCAGTACTATAACATGTTGTTGTTGTTGCAGTACTATAACATGTTGTTGTTGTTGTTGTACTATAACATGTTGTTGTTGTTGTTGTACTATAACATGTTGTTGTTGTTGCAGTACTATAACATGTTGTTGTTGCAGTACTATAACATGTTGTTGTTGTTGCAGTACTATAACATGTTGTTGTTGTTGTTGTACTATAACATGTTGTTGTTGTAGTACTATAACATGTTGTTGTTGTTGTTGTACTATAACATGTTGTTGTTGTTGCAGTACTATAACATGTTGTTGTTGTACTATAACATGTTGTTGTTGTTGTTGTTGTACTATAACATGTTGTTGTTGTTGCTGTACTATAACATGTTGTTGTTGTTGTACTATAACATGTTGTTGTTGTTGTTGTACTATAACATGTTGTTGTTGCAGTACTATAACATGTTGTTGTTGTTGTACTATAACATGTTGTTGTTGTTGTTGTTGCAGTACTATAACATGTTGTTGTTGTTGCAGTACTATAACATGTTGTTGTTGTTGTTGCTGCAGTACTATAACATGTTGTTGTTGTTGTACTATAACATGTTGTTGTTGTTGTTGTTGCAGTACTATAACATGTTGTTGTTGTTGCAGTACTATAACATGTTGTTGTTGTTGCAGTACTATAACATGTTGTTGTTGTTGTACTATAACATGTTGTTGTTGTTGTAGTACTATAACATGTTGTTGTAGTACTATAACATGTTGTTGTAGTACTATAACATGTTGTTGTTGCAGTACTATAACATGTTGTTGTTGTTGTTGCTGCAGTACTATAACATGTTGTTGTTGTTGTACTATAACATGTTGTTGTTGTTGTTGTTGCAGTACTATAACATGTTGTTGTTGTTGCAGTACTATAACATGTTGTTGTTGTTGCAGTACTATAACATGTTGTTGTTGTTGTACTATAACATGTTGTTGTTGTTGTAGTACTATAACATGTTGTTGTTGTTGTAGTACTATAACATGTTGTTGTAGTACTATAACATGTTGTTGTTGTTGTACTATAACATGCTGTTGTTGTTGTACTATAACATGTTGTTGTTGTTGTTGTACTATAACATGCTGTTGTTGTTGTACTATAACATGTTGTTGTTGTTGTTGTACTATAACATGTTGTTGTTGTTGTTGTACTATAACATGTTGTTGTTGCAGTACTATAACATGTTGTTGTTGTTGTACTATAACATATTGTTGTTGTTGTACTATAACATGTTGTTGTTGTTGCAGTACTATAACATGTTGTTGTTGTTGCAGTACTATAACATGTTGTTGTTGTTGCAGTACTATAACATGTTGTTGTTGTACTATAACATGTTGTTGTTGTTGTTGTTGTACTATAACATGTTGTTGTTGTTGTTGTACTATAACATGTTGTTGTTGTTGTTGTACTATAACATGTTGTTGTTGTTGTACTATAACATGTTGTTGTTGTTGTTGTTGTTGTACTATAACATGTTGTTGTTGTTGTTGTACTATAACATGTTGTTGTTGTTGTTGTACTATAACATGTTGTTGTTGTAGTACTATAACATGTTGTTGTTGCAGTACTATAACATGTTGTTGTTGTTGCAGTACTATAACATGTTGTTGTTGTTGTTGCAGTACTATAACATGTTGTTGTTGCAGTACTATAACATGTTGTTGTTGTTGTAGTACTATAACATGTTGTTGTTGTTGCAGTTGTTGCAGTACTATAACATGTTGTTGTTGTAGTACTATAACATGCTGTTGTTGCAGTACTATAACATGTTGTTGTTGTTGTAGTACTATAACATGTTGTTGTTGTTGCAGTACTATAACATGTTGTTGTTGTTGCAGTACTATAACATGTTGTTGTTGTTGCAGTACTATAACATGTTGTTGTTGTTGTAGTACTATAACATGTTGTTGTTGTAGTACTATAACATGTTGTTGTTGTTGTAGTACTATAACATGTTGTTGTTGTTGCAGTACTATAACATGTTGTTGTTGTTGCAGTACTATAACATGTTGTTGTTGTTGTTGTACTATAACATGTTGTTGTTGTTGTAGTACTATAACATGTTGTTGTTGTTGCAGTACTATAACATGTTGTTGTTGTAGTACTATAACATGTTGTTGTTGTTGTTACAGTACTATAACATGTTGTTGTTGTAGTATAACATGTTGTTGTTGTTACAGTACTATAACATGTTGTTGTTGCAGTACTATAACATGTTGTTGTTGTAGTACTATAACATGTTGTTGTTGTTGTTGTTGTACTATAACATGTTGTTGTTGTTGCAGTACTATAACATGTTGTTGTTGTTGCAGTACTATAACATGTTGTTGTTGTTGTTGTACTATAACATGTTGTTGTTACAGTACTATAACATGTTGTTGTTGTTACAGTACTATAACATGTTGTTGTTGTTGTTGTTGTTGCAGTACTATAACATGTTGTTGTTGTTGTACTATAACATGTTGTTGTTGTTGTAGTACTATAACATGTTGTTGTTGTTGTACTATAACATGTTGTTGTTGTTGTTGTACTATAACATGTTGTTGTTGTTGCAGTACTATAACATGTTGTTGTTGTTGCAGTACTATAACATGTTGTTGTTGTTGCAGTACTATAACATGTTGTTGTTGTTGTTGTACTATAACATGTTGTTGTTGTTGTTGTACTATAACATGTTGTTATTGTTGTACTATAACATGCTGTTGTTGCAGTACTATAACATGTTGTTGTTGTTGTTGCAGTACTATAACATGTTGTTGTTGTTGTACTATAACATGTTGTTGTTGCAGTACTATAACATGTTGTTGTTGTTGTAGTACTATAACATGTTGTTGTTGTTGCAGTACTATAACATGTTGTTGTTGTTGTTGTTGTAGTATAACATGTTGTTGTTGTACTATAACATGTTGTTGTTGTTGTTGCAGTACTATAACATGTTGTTGTTGTTGTAGTACTATAACATGTTGTTGTTGTTGTTGTAGTATAACATGTTGTTGCAGTACTATAACATGTTGTTGTTGTTGTAGTATAACATGTTGTTGTTGTTGTACTATAACATGTTGTTGTTGTTGTTGTACTATAACATGTTGTTGTACTATAACATGTTGTTGTTGTTGTACTATAACATGTTGTTGTTGTTGTTGTACTATAACATGTTGTTGTTGTTGTACTATAACATGTTGTTGTTGTTGTACTATAACATGTTGTTGTTGTTGTACTATAACATGTTGTTGCAGTACTATAACTTGTTGTTGTTGTTGTACTATAACATGTTTGTTGTTGTTGTTGTACTATAACATGGTGTTGTTGTACTATAACATGTTGTTGTTGTTGTTGTACTATAACATGTTGTTGTTGTACTATAACATGTTGTTGTTGTTGTTGTTGTACTATAACATGTTGTTGTTGTTGTACTATAACATGTTGTTGTTGTTGCAGTACTATAACATGTTGTTGTTGTTGCAGTACTATAACATGTTGTTGTTGTAGTACTATAACATGTTGTTGTTGTACTATAACATGTTGTTGTTGTACTATAACATGTTGTTGTTGTTGTTGTACTATAACATGTTGTTGCAGTACTATAACATGTTGTTGTTGTTGTACTATAACATGTTGTTGTTGTTGTTGTACTATAACATGTTGTTGTTGTTGTTACAGTACTATAACTTGTTGTTGTTGTTGTACTATAACATGTTGTTGTACTATAACATGTTGTTGTTGTTGTACTATAACATGTTGTTGTTGTTGTACTATAACATGCTGTTGTTGTACTATAACATGTTGTTGTTGTTGTTGTTGCAGTACTATAACATGTTGTTGTTGTTGTACTATAACATGTTGTTGTTGTTGCAGTACTATAACATGTTGTTGTTGTTGCAGTACTATAACATGTTGTTGTTGTTGTTGTTGTAGTATAACATGTTGTTGTTGTACTATAACATGTTGTTGTTGTTGTTGCAGTACTATAACATGTTGTTGTTGTTGCAGTACTATAACATGTTGTTGTTGTTGTTGTACTATAACATGTTGTTGTTGTACTATAACATGTTGTTGTTGTACTATAACATGTTGTTGTTGTTGTTGTACTATAACATGTTGTTGTTGTTGTTGTACTATAACATGTTGTTGTTGTTGCAGTACTATAACATGTTGTTGTTGTTGTTGTACTATAACATGTTGTTGTTGTTGCAGTACTATAACATGTTGTTGTTGTTGTAGTACTATAACATGTTGTTGTTGTACTATAACATGTTGTTGTTGTTGCAGTACTATAACATGTTGTTGTTGTTGTTGTATAACATGTTGTTGTAGTACTATAACATGTTGTTGTTGTTGCAGTACTATAACATGTTGTTGTTGTTGTACTATAACATGTTGTTGTTGTTGCAGTACTATAACATGTTGTTGTTGTTGTAGTACTATAACATGTTGTTGTTGTTGCAGTACTATAACATGTTGTTGCAGTACTATAACATGTTGTTGTTGTACTATAACATGTTGTTGTTGTTGTACTATAACATGTTGTTGTTGTACTATAACATGTTGTTTCAGTACTATAACCTGGGAGGAATGCCGTCCAGGAGCCTGACAGATGATATCTGTGCGGTGTGTGGTCAGAAGATCCTCGTAGACGTGGATGAGGAGGGGATTATAGAAGATACCTACCAACTCTCCTGTAACCACATGTATCCTATCCACTAGGCTTGGGCAGTATACCATATATTCACATGTATCCTATCCACTAGGCTTGGGCAGTATACCATATATTCACATGTATCCTATCCACTAGGCTTGGGCAGTATACCATATATTCACATGTATCCTATCCACTAGGCTTGGGCAGTATACCATATATTCCGTGTCCTGGGGATTTGGAAAAAGCTGGGAGTGTTTTTCAATACTGTCAATGCCATTGAAACTAATTATTTGAAGATTTTCAATACTTTTAAATATTTTGTAAATCTTTTTTTTTTTTTTCGTGCAATACCGTAGGAGATAAAGCCGATTGCGTTCTTCGTTTCACCTGTCACATTATTTTTAAATAATGAAACGTACCATAGATCCCCAGAACAGTTGAGCCAGTCACGTGTTAGTTTTGTAAATAGCACAATGCTAGAAAGCAGGAGCAGTGTTCTGTATCTATGGGAGAGTCTCTGTTGTACGGCGCACATGAGGTGATGAAGTTACACTTGTATGTAATTCACTACTAAATGTAAATCACTACTAATTGTAATTCACTACTAAATGTTGGCCCTCAGATATCTTCTCATGGCTTTCTGCCAGAAGTCAAAGAGCTCTGGATGAGTTCTGTACAGCTGCCATGTTTTCCCTGTGCTTCCTGCTAGCGTTTGTTTCTTCTCTGTTCTCCCATCTGCTCTGTGTACACATGCAGCTCTTCCTTCAATTTGTTTATTTTTTGTTTTCGCTCGTTAGCATTTAGCTAACAGCGTCTGTGATATTCCTATTAGTTTGTGCTAATTTTGTTAGCATTCTGGCATTAGAAGCCCAATGGGATTTTCTTGCGTTTCTAGCGCCCCCTTGTGTGCTATGCCGGTAATACTGTGGATACCGCCCAAGCCTACTATCCTCACTGCACTGTTTGGATTATAGAAGATCAGCTCTCCTATCATGTATGTTATGTCACACTCCCTCCTCTATCTCCATACTCCTCCTCTCTCTTTCCCCTCCTTTCTCTTTCCTCCTCTCTACTCCTCCCTCTCCTCTCTCTATACTCTCTCCTCTCTCTTTCCCTCCTCTCTACTCCTCCCCTCCTCTCTCTATACTCCCCCTTTCTCTTTCCCTCCTCTCTACTTCTCCCTCCCTTCTCTCTATACTCTCTCCTCTCTTTCCCTCCTCTCTACTTCTCCTCCCTCTCTCTCTCTATACTCCCCCTCTCTCTTTCCCCTCCTCTCTACTTCTCCCTCCCCTCTCTATACTCTCTCCTCTCTCTCTTTCCCCTCCTCTCTACTTCTCCTCCCTCTCCTCTCTCTATACTCCCCCTCTCTTTCCCCTCCTCTCTACTTCTCCCCTCCCCTCTCTATACTCTCTCCTCTCTCTTTCCCTCCTCTCTACTTCTCCCTCTCTCTACTTCTCCCCTCTCTATACTCTCTCCTCTCTCTTTCCCTCCTCTCTACTTCTCCTCCCTCTCCTCTCTCTATACTCCCCTCTCTTTCCCCTCCTCTCTACTTCTCCCCTCTCTATACTCTCTCCTCTCTCTTTCCCCTTCTCTCTACTTCTCCTCCCTCTCCTCTCTCTATACTCCCCCTCTCTCTTTCCCTCCTCTACTTCTCCCCTCCCCTCTCTATACTCTCTCCTCTCTTTCCCTCCTCTCTACTTCTCCTCCCTCTCCTCTCTCTATACTCCCTCCTCTCTCTTTCCCCTCCTCTCTACTTCTCCCCCTCTCTATACTCTCTCCTCTCTTTCCCTCCTCTCTACTTCTCCTCCCTCTCCTCTCTATACTCCCCCTCTCTCTTTCCCCTCCTCTCTACTTCTCTCCCTCCCCTCTCTCTATACTCTCTCCTCTCTCTTCCCCTCCTCTCTACTTCTCCTCCCCTCCTCTCTCTATACTCCCCCTCTCTTTCCCCTCCTCTCTACTTCTCCTCCTCTCTCTATACTCTCTCTCCCTCTTTCCCCTCCTCTCTACTTCTCCTTCTCTCCTCTCTCTATACTCCCTCCTCTCTCTTTCCCTCCTCTCTACTTCTCCCCCTCTCTATACTCTCTCCTCTCTCTTTCCCCTCCTCTCTACTTCTCCTCCCTCTCCTCTCTCTATATCCCCCTCTCTTTTCCCTCCTCTCTACTTCTCCCCTCCCCTCTCTATACTCCCTCCTCTCTCTTTCCCCTCCTCTCTACTTCTCCTCCTCTCCTCTCTCTTTACTCCCCCTCTCTTTTCCCCTCCTCTCTACTTCTCCCTCTCCTCTCTCTTTCCTCCTCTCTACTTCTCCCTCCCTCTCCTCTCTCTATACTCCCCCTCTCTCTTTCCCCTCCTCTCTACTTCTCCCTCCCTTCTCTCTATACTCTCCTCTCTCTTCCCCTCCTCTCTACTTCTCCTCCTCTCCCTCTCTCTATACTCCCTCTCTCTTTCCCCTCCTCTCTACTTCTCCCTCCCCTCTCTATACTCTCTCTCTCTTTCCCCTCCTCTCTACTTCTCCTCCTCTCCTCTCTCTATACTCCCCTCTCTCTTTCCCCTCCTCTCTACTTCTCCCCTCCCCTCTCTCTATACTCTCTCTTTCCCTCCTCTACTTCTCTCCTCTACTTCTCCCCTCTCTCATACTCTCTCCTCTCTCTTTCCCCTCCTCTCTACTTCTCCTCCCTCTCCTCTCTCTATACTCCCCCTCTCTCTTTCCCTCCTCTACTTCTCCCCTCCTCTCTCTATACTCTCCTCTCTCTCTCTTTCCCCTTCTCTCTACTTCTCCTCCCTCTCTCTCTCTATACTCCCCCCTCTCTTTCCCCTCCTCTCTACTTCTCCTCCCTCCTCTCTCTCTATACTCCCTCTCTTCCCCTCCTCTCTACTTCTCCCCTCCCCTCTCTCTATACTCTCTCCTCTCTCTTTCCCCTCCTCTCTACTTCTCCTCCCCTCCTCTCTCATACTCCCCTCTCTTTCCCTCCTCTCTACTTCTCCTCCCCTCTCTATACTCTCTCCTCCCTCTTTCCCTCCTCTCTACTTCTCCTTCCTCTCCTCTCTATAATCCCTCCCTCTCTTCCCCTCCTCTCTACTTCTCCCCCCTCTCTCTATACTCTCTCCTCTCTCTTCCCTCCTCTCTACTTCTCCTCCCTCTCCTCTCTCTATACTCCCCCCTCTCTTTCCCCCTCCTCTCTACTTCTCCCTCTCTATACTCTCTCCTCTCCTTCCCTCTCTCTACTTCTCCTCCTCTCCTCTCTCTATACTCCCCTCTCTTTCCCCCCTCTCTACTTCTCCCCCTCTCCTCTCTCTTCCCTCCTCTCTACTTCTCCTCCCTCTCCTCTCTATACCCCCTCTCTCTTTCCCCTCTCTCTACTTCTCCCCTCCCTCTCTATACTCTCTCC
The DNA here is from genome assembly GCF_023373465.1 of Oncorhynchus keta. Classification (NCBI taxonomy): domain Eukaryota; kingdom Metazoa; phylum Chordata; class Actinopteri; order Salmoniformes; family Salmonidae; genus Oncorhynchus; species Oncorhynchus keta. Next base: position 24,919 of record NW_026282035.1, read on the forward strand.
TCTCTTTCCCCTCCTCTCTACTTCTCCTCCCCCTCCTCCTCTATACTCCCTCCTCTCTTTCCCCTCCTCTCTACTTCTCCCCTCTCTCTATACTCTCTCCTCTCTTTCCCCTCCTCTCTACTTCCTCCCTCTCTCTATCCCCCTCTCTCCCCCTCCTCTCTACTTCTCCCTCCTCTATACTCTCTCCTCTCTCTTCCTCCTCTTACTTCTCCTCCTCTCCCTCTCTCTCTACTCCCCTCTCTCTTCCCCTCCTCTCTACTTCTCCCTCTCTCATACTCTCTCCTCTCTCTTTCCCTCCTCTCTATTTCTCCTCTCTATACTTCCTCCTCTCTTTCCCCTCTCTCTACTTCTCCTCCCCTCCCTCTCTCTATACTCCCCCCTCTCTCTTTCCCCTCCTCTCTACTTCTCGTCCTCCCTCTCTCTATACTCTCTCCTCTCGTTTCCCCTCCTCTCTACTTCTCTCCCTCTCTCTATACTCCCTCCTCTCTTTCCCCTCCTCTCTACTTCTCCCCTCCCCTCTCTCTATATCTCTCCTCTCTCTTTCTCCCTCTTTCCCCTCCTCTCTACTTCTCCTCTCTCTAAATACTCCCCTCTCTCTTTCCCTCCTCTCTACTTCTCCCTCTCTCTACTCTCTCTCCTCTCTTTCTCCTCCTCTCTACTTCTCCTCCCCTCTCCTCTCTCTATACTCCCTCTCTCTCTTTCCCCTCCTCTCTACTTCTCCCCTTCCCCTCTCTATCTCTCTCCTCTCTCTTTCCCCTCCTCTCTACTTCTCCCCTCTCTCTACTTCTCCCCTTCCCTCTCTCTCTCTAATCATTTTACGCTAGTCTTGTTGTTGTGGATTCTTTAACGCCAACTCTGCCTCCAGATTCCACGAGTTCTGTATCCGTGGCTGGTGCATTGTGGGTAAGCAGACGTGTCCGTACTGCAACGAGAAGGTCGACTTGAAGAGGATGATGAACAATCCGTATCCTTTCATTGGCTCGACGAGAGCCACAGAACACCGGGATTGGCTGAATCTGAGAGCATATCTTACACACACACACTTATTCTTATTGGTCTTTGAAATTGTTGCATGTTGTGTTTTTTTTATATTTTTGTTCAGTATAATTGTAAAAATAAATAAAAATTCTGTAAAACATGTATAAAACTATAATTTTGATCTGATAGATGGTCAGTGGTTGTTTATAATAATTGTAAATTATAGTTGTAACCATGTTTGGAGGCTTTACAGTGTTTCTTTGTTTACAAACAATGGACGTTATTTAACGAGCCTGGTCTACATAACCAGCAAGGACGTTATCTAACGAGCCTGGTCTACATAACCAGCAAGGACGTTATCTAACGAGCCTGGTCTACATAACCAGCAAGGACGTTATCTAACGAGCCTGGTCTACATAACCAGCAAGGGCGTTATCTAACGAGCCTGGTCTACATAACCAGCAAGGACGTTATCTAACGAGCCTGGTCTACATAACCAGCAAGGACGTTATCTAACGAGCCTGGTCTACATAACCAGCAAGGACGTTATCTAACGAGCCTGGTCTACATAACCAGCAAGGACGTTATCTAACGAGCCTGGTCTATATAACCAGCAAGGACGTTATCTAACGAGCCTGGTCTATATAACCAGCAATGACATTATCTAACGAGCCTGGTCTACATAACCAGCAAGGACGTTATCTAACGAGCCTGGTCTACATAACCAGCAAGGACGTTATCTAACGAGCCTGGTCTATATAACCAGCAATGACGTTATCTAACGAGCCTGGTCTACATAACCAGCAAGGACGTTATCTAACGAGCCTGGTCTACATAACCAGCAAGGACGTTATCTAACGAGCCTGGTCTACATAACCAGCAATTGCGTTATCTAACGAGCCTGGTCTACATAACCAGCAATGACGTTATCTAACGAGCCTGGTCTACATAACCAGCAAGGACGTTATCTAACGAGCCTGGTCTACATAACCAGCAAGGACGTTATCTAACGAGCCTGGTCTACATAACCAGCAAGGACGTTATCTAACGAGCCTGGTCTACATAACCAGCAATGACGTTATCTAACGAGCCTGGTCTATATAACCAGCAATGACATTATCTAACGAGCCTGGTCTACATAACCAGCAAGGACGTTATCTAACGAGCCTGGTCTACATAACCAGCAATCCTTTTTAGTCTCATGTGCGACCAGAGCCCTGTTTATAAGCTGTATTCTTCAAGAATCAATCACTGTATATAATTAATTTGGAATTCCACAAATGGATGTACCAATTGCTCCTTAACGCCTACTCCCCCTCCTCCCCCAGATGGGAGAGAACACATGTCCTTTATGGGCAGCTCTTGGATTGGCTGAGATATCTTGTTGCCTGGCAACCCATAATCATCGGAATAGTCCACGGAATCAACTTCACCCTGGGGCTGGAGTAGTAGAACTCTGGGATGATGATCGCCTTGCAGAACTCCCTCCCCGGAACTCCCTCCCCGGAACTCCCTCCCGGAGCTCCCTCCCCGGAACTCCCTCTCGGAACTCCCTCCCCGGAACTCACTCCCCGGAACTCCCTCTCGGAACTCACTCCCCGGAACTCCCTCTCGGAACTCCCTCCCCGGAACTCCCTCTCGGAACTCCCTCCCCAGAACTCCCTCCCCGGAACTCACTCCCCGGAACTCCCTCTCGGCACTCCCTCCCCGGAACTCCCTCTCGGCACTCCCTCCCCGGAACTCCCTCTCGGCACTCCCTCCCCGGAACTCCCTCTCAGAACTCCCTCCCCGGAACTCACTCCCCGGAACTCCTCTCGGGAACTCCCTCCCGGAACTCCTCCCCGGAACTCACTCCCCGGAACTCACTCCCGGAACTCACTCCCGGAACTCACTCCCCGGAACTCACTCCCGGAACTCCCTCTCGGAACTCCTCCCCGGAACTCCCTCCCGAACATTTGGAATCCGTGCCTTTAATTTATTGAACCCCCTCACAAGTGTTTATTTATGATCTGTAAATGATGTACTTTATATAATGCTGCATGCATCCCAAATGGTACCCTATTCCCTACATAGTCTGCTCCTTTTGGTTAAATGTAGTACACTGTAAAGGGTATATGGAGCCATTTGGAATGCAGCCAATGTCAAGTGTGAACTACGATGGGTTTCTTTACCATTGCGGTTTGTTCTACAGTTTACACTCTGCAGATACACTGGTATCTGGTATAGCAAACCTGATGACTGGCCTCTCTGTCCCATTACCCAACCTGATGACTGGCCTCCCTGTCCCATTACCCAACCTGATGACTGGCCTCTCTGTCCCAATACCCGACCTGATGACTGGCCTCTCTGTCCCAATACCCAACCTGATGACTGGCCTCTCTGTCCCAATACCCAACCTGATGACTGGCCTCTCTGTCCCAATACTCAACCTGATGACTGACCTCTCTGTCCCAATACCCAACCTGATGACTGACCTCTCTGTCCCATTACCCGACCTGATGACTGGCCTCTCTGTCCCAATACCCAACCTGATGACTGGCCCTCTGTCCCAATACCCAACCTGATGACTGGCCTCTCTGTCCCAATACCCAACCTGATGACTTCTCTCTCTGTCCCAATACTCAACCTGATGACTGGCCTCTCTGTCCCATTACCCAACCTGATGACTGACCTCTCTGTCCCAATACCCAACCTGATGACTGGCCTCTCTGTCCCAATACCCAACCTGATGACTGGCCTCTCTGTCCCAATACCCAACCTGATGACTGGCCTCTCTGTCCCAATACCCAACCTGATGACTGGCCTCTCTGTCCCAATACCCAACCTGATGACTGACCTCTCTGTCCCAATACCCAACCTGATGACTGGCCTCTCTGTCCCAATACCCAACCTGATGACTGGCCTCTCTGTCCCAATACCCAACCTGATGACTGGCCTCTCTGTCCCAATACCCAACCTGATGACTGGCCTCTCTGTCCCAATACCCAACCTGATGACTGGCCTCTCTGTCCCAATACCCAGTGCACTACTTTAGACCAGGGCCCAGTGCACTACTTTAGACCAGGGCCGTAGGGACCTGTTTGAATAGGGTTTCAGACCAGGGCCGTAGGGACCTGTTTGAATAGGGTTTCAGACCAGGGCCGTAGGGACCTGTTTGAATAGGGTTTCAGACCAGGGCCGTAGGGACCTGTTGGAATAGGGTTTCAGACCAGGGCCGTAGGGACCTGTTGGAATAGGGTTTCAGACCAGGGCCGTAGTGACCTATTGGAATAGGGTTTCAGACCAGGGCCGTAGGGACCTGTTGGAATAGGGTTTCAGACCAGGGCCGTAGGGACCTGTTTGAATAGGGTTTCAGACCAGGGCCGTAGGGACCTGTTGGAATAGGGTTTCAGACCAGGGCCGTAGGGACCTATTGGAATAGGGTTTCAGACCAGGGCCGTAGGGACCTGTTGGAATAGGGTTTCAGACCAGGGCCGTAGGGACCTGTTGGAATAGGGTTTCAGACCAGGGCCGTAGGGACCTATTGGAATAGGGTTTCAGACCAGGGCCGTAGGGACCTATTGGTTATCTAGTAACATAAGCATTTCCCTGCTATAACACTTCCAAATCTGTGCAAGCAACCAATACACTTTGGTTGATTTGGAAAGTAGTGCACTATATAGGGAATAGTGTTCTATAGGGCTCTGGTCTAAAGTAGTGCACTATATAGGGAATAGTGTTCTATAGGGCTCTGGTCTAAAGTAGTGCACTATATAGGGAATAGGGTTCTATAGGGCTCTGGTCTAAAGTAGTGCACTATATAGGGAATAGGGTTCTATAGGGCTCTGGTCTAAAGTAGTGCACTATATAGGGAATAGTGTTCTATAGGGCTCTGGTCTAAAGTAGTGCACTATATAGGGAATAGGGTTCTATAGGGCTCTGGTCTAAAGTAGTGCACTATGTAGGGAATAGGGTGCCATAAGGCTCTGGTCTAAAGTAGTGCCCTATATAGGGAGCCGTTTCAGGCGCTGCCAGAGTCTTCAAAGCCCATGTCCCCTAGAGGGTTTCTGAAGGGTAGGTACAGGAGTTTTCCCTGACCCCTCTGTAACCTGCAGGATAAACTCTATGCCATAGAACGGACCTCCCAATTCATGTCAATGATGGCATACTGGGTGTAGAGTTTCCATTTTTATATTCCAGACCTGACCGATAAAGAGCTGTTGGCTATATGTTTTCCTTTTTTAAACTTCTCATCTATGACCTCTAGGTGTTTCAAACCTCTCATCTATGACCTCTAGGTGTTATAAACCTCTCATCTATGACATCTAGGTGTTATAAACCTCTCATCTATGACCTCTAGGTGTTTCAAACCTCTCATCTATGACCTCTAGGTGTTTCAAACCTCTCATCTATGACCTCTAGGTGTTATAAACCTCTCATCTATGACCTCTAGGTGTTTCAAACCTCTCATCTATGACCTCTAGGTGTTATAAACCTCTCATCTATGACCTCTAGGTGTTTCAAACCTCTCATCTATGACCTCTAGGTGTTTCAAACCTCTCTAGGACCTCTTGTTGCAGCCGTGACCTAGCGCACGTGATTCAAATAGTCAAGGGCTTGATGATTGGTTGACAAGTTGAATCAGGCGTGATAGCTCTGGAATAGTTCAAATACATGGAACGGCTAGAGGTCCCAGGGAGAGAGGTTTGGAAAAGGCTGGAGGTCCCAGAGGAGAGGTTTGGAAAAGGCTGGAGGTCCCAGAGGAGAGGTTTGGAAAAGGCTGGAGGTCCCAGAGGAGAGGTTTGGAACGACGGGAGAACCCAGAGGAGAGGTTTGGAAAAGCCTGGAGGTCCCGGAGGAGAGGTTTGGAACGGCTGGAGGTCCCAGAGGAGAGGTTTGGAACGGCTGGAGGTCCCAGAGGAGAGGTTTGGAAAAGGCTGGAGGTCCCAGAGGAGAGGTTTGGAAAAGGCTGGAGGTCCCAGAGGAGAGGTTTGGAAAGGCTGGAGGTCCCAGAGGAGAGGTTTGGAAAAGGCTGGAGGTCCCAGGGGAGAGGTTTGGAACGGCTGGAGGTCCCAGAGGGAGAGGTTTGGAAAAGGCTGGAGGTCCCAGAGGAGAGGTTTGGAAAAGGCTGGAGGTCCCAGAGGAGAGGTTTGGAAAAGGCTGGAGGTCCCAGAGGAGAGGTTTGGAAAAGGCTGGAGGTCCCAGAGGAGAGGTTTGGAAAAGGCTGGAGGTCCCAGAGGAGAGGTTTGGAAAAGGCTGGAGGTCCCAGAGGAGAGGTTTGGAAAAGGCTGGAGGTCCCAGAGGAGAGGTTTGGAAAAGGCTGGAGGTCCCAGAGGAGAGGTTTGGAAAAGGCTGGAGGTCCCAGAGGAGAGGTTTGGAAAAGGCTGGAGGTCCCAGAGGAGAGGTTTGGAAAAGGCTGGAGGTCCCAGAGGAGAGGTTTGGAAAAGCCTGGAGGTCCCGGAGGAGAGGTTTGGAAAAGACTGAGCTATATGTTTGCCAAACAACTTTACACGCTTGTTTCACACACAGGAAGGTATTGCAGTTGAATCACAATTCATGTTGATTAAAACAAATGATAATGAAAGATTTGTACTTCTGTGTGTAGTAACCAGGTATTATTATGTACTGTGTTAGTTTAGAGGTGTTACAGGGTGAAAGATGGGGGTAACAGGAAGAGGAGGAGTCGAAGTGCAGTGGGCTGGATGACAGGAAGAGGAGGAGTCATAGGGCAGTGGGCTGGATGACAGGAAGAGGAGGAGTCAAGGGCAGTGGGCTGGATGACAGGAAGAGGAGGAGTCATAGGGCAGTGGGCTGGATGACAGGAAGAGGAGGAGTCATAGGGCAGTAAGGCTGGATGACAGGAAGAGGAGGAGTCATAGGGCAGTGGGCTGGATGACAGGAAGAGGGAGGAGTCATAGGGCAGTGGGCTGGATGACAGGAAGAGGAGAGTCATAAGGCAGTGGGCTGGATGACAGGAAGAGGAGGAGTCATAGGGCAGTGGGCTGGATGACAGGAAGAGGAGGAGTCAAAGGGCAGTGAGCTGGATGACAGGAAGAGGAGGTGTCAAGGGCAGTGGGCTGGATGACAGGAAGAGGAGTCAAAGGGCAGTGAGCTGGATGACAGGAAGAGGAGGAGTCATAGGGCAGTGGGCTGGATGACAGGAAGAGGGAGGTGTCAAAGGGCAGTGGGCTGGATTCAAACCCTTATACCAATAAATGGCAATACTGCCTCGATATGGACAGCAAGACGGCCGTTAGACCCGATGAGGTGTTTCTACTCATGAGCTTAGCTAGACATTGTCACCATGACATCACCGACTAGTGTGATCGAGGGATTTTCTATTGGAGAAGCCGTTCCTGCCTACCTTCCTACTGAGAAGGTCTCTTTGAGATGGCGGTGGAGGTTCCTGTCTGTAAGCGGGTGTTTCCTCTCACGTGAACATGCTTTCCCCACATGTGACATGATCACACAGCAGAGGGAACAGCTGGCTCTGGTCTATTTAGTGCCACCCCAACCCCACTAAATAGGGAATAGAGTGGAATGTGGTTCTTGTGTAAAAATGGTACGTACTGTACTGTTATAATATATAATATAATAATTAAAATATGTTGTTGGCTTTAGAGGACCCGTTCGTTCCCCAGAGGAAGTTGTTGTCACTATTTCAACGTCATTTCCTGTCCTAGAGATGAAATGCACGAATGACGAAAGCTACTTATAGTTTTTTTTACGAATTGGGTGTTGACATTTCCACGTGGAGTTGAAAACAGCTGTTAGTGTAGCTAGCCACCTTGCTAACCTTCTCTACCTAGCTAATGTTATGTTGTTGCTCAGATACATTTTTGTCTGTTTACTATACTGTATTCAAAGGATTAGCCAGCTGTCTCTATGGCTCGATTTAAAAAATATATATTTTACCTTTATTTAACCAGGCAAGTCAGTTAAGAACAAATTCTTATTTTCATTGACGGCCTAGGAACAGTGGGTTAACTGCCTAGGAACAGTGGGTTAACTGGTCTAGGAACAGTGGGTTAACTGGTCTAGGAACAGTGGGTTAACTGGTCTAGGAACAGTGGGGTTAACTGGTCTAGGAACAGTGGGTTAACTGCCTAGGAACAGTGGGTTAACTGCCTAGGAACAGTGGGTTAACTGGTCTAGGAACAGTGGGTTAACTGCCTAGGAACAGTGGGTTAACTGGTCTAGGAACAGTGGGTTAACTGGTCTAGGAACAGTGGGTTAACTGGTCTAGGAACAGTGGGTTAACTGGCCTAGGAACAGTGGGTTAACTGGTCTAGGAACAGTGGGTTAACTGGCCTAGGAACAGTGGGTTAACTGGTCTAGGAACAGTGGGTTAACTGGTCTAGGAACAGTGGGTTAACTGCCTAGGAACAGTGGGTTAACTGGTCTAGGAACAGTGGGTTAACTGGTCTAGGAACAGTGGGTTAACTGGTCTAGGAACAGTGGGTTAACTGGTCTAGGAACAGTGGGTTAACTGGTCTAGGAACAGTGGGTTAACTGGTCTAGGAACAGTGGGTTAACTGGTCTAGGAACAGTGGGTTAACTGGTCTAGGAACAGTGGGTTAACTGGTCTAGGAACAGTGGGTTAACTGGTCTAGGAACAGTGGGTTAACTGGTCTAGGAACAGTGGGTTAACTGGTCTAGGAACAGTGGGTTAACTGGTCTAGGAACAGTGGGTTAACTGGTCTAGGAACAGTGGGTTAACTGGTCTAGGAACAGTGGGTTAACTGGTCTAGGAACAGTGGGGGTAACTGGTCTAGGAACAGTGGGTTAACTGGTCTAGGAACAGTGGGTTAACTGGTCTAGGAACAGTGGGGTTAACTGGTCTAGGAACAGTGGGTTAACTGGTCTAGGAACAGTGGGGTTAACTGGTCTAGGAACAGTGGGTTAACTGGTCTAGGAACAGTGGGGTTAACTGGTCTAGGAACAGTGG